>NC_044995.1:17366746-17493986 GCF_008728515.1 Papio anubis | reverse complement strand
GCTAACACGGTGAAACCCTATCTCTACTAAAAATACAAAAAATTAGCTGGGTGTGGTGGTGGGCGCCTGCAGTCCCAGCTACTCAGGAGGCTGAGGCAGGAGAATGGCGTGAACCTGGGAGGCGGAGCTTGTAGTGAGCCAAGATTGCACCACTGCACTCCAGCCTAGGCGACAAAGCGAGACTCCTTTTCAAACAAACAAAAAATAATAAAAATAAAAAAGAAATACCTGAGAGGCCCAGCATGGTGGCTCATGCTTGTAATCCCAGCACTTTGGGAGGCCGAGGCGGGCAGATCTTTTGAGGTCAGGAGTTCAAGACCAACCTGGCCAAGATGGCGAAATCGGGTCTCAACTAAAAATACAAAAAATTAGCCAGCTGTGGTGGCAGGCACCTCTAATCCCAGCTACTCGGGTGGCTGAGGCAGGAGAATCGCTTGAACCCAGGAGGCAGAGGTTGCAGTGAGCCGAGATCACGTCACTGCACTCTAGCCTGGGTGACAGAGTGACTCCGTCTCAAAAACAAACAAACAAAAAAAGAAATGTGACCAGGCCAGGCAGTGCAGTGGCTCACGTCGGTAATCCCAGCACTTTGGAAGGCTGAGGCAGGTGGATTGCTTGAGGTCAGGAGTTCAAGCCCAGCCTGGCCAACATGGTGAAACCCTGTCCCTACTAAAAAAACAAAAAACAAAAATTAACCAAGCGAGGTGACGGGGACCTGTAGTCTCAGCTATTTGGGAGGCTGAGGTAGGATAATCTCTTGAACTGAGGAGGTTGAGGTTGCAGTGAGCTGAGATCGAGCCACTGTACTCCAGCCTGGGCAACAGAGTGAGACTCTGTCTCAAAAGAAGAAAAGAAAAGAAAGAAGGAAGGAAAGAAAGAAAGAAGAAAGGAAGAAGAAAGAGAGAAAGAAGAAAGGAAGGAAAGAAGAAAGAAAGGAAGGAAGGAAGGAAGGAAGGAAGGAAGGAAGGAAGGAAGGAAGGAAGGAAGGAAGGAGCGTGGCCTGGGGTGGATGCAGTGAGTCATGACTGTAATCCCAGCACTTTGGGAGGCCAAGGTGGGAGGACTACCTGAGCCCAGGAGTTTGAGATTACAGTGAGCCATGATCATGTCACTGCACTCCAGCCTGGGTGACAGGGCAAGACCCTGTCTCAAAACAAAAAACCAAAATTACCTATGCCCTGCATGGAACTCCATTATACTCATAACCAGGTTTGTTGTCGTTGTTGTTAGAGACAGGGTCTCGCTCCGTCACCAGGCTGGAGTGCAGTGGTGCGATCATGGCTCACTGTAACCTCAAACTCCTGGGCTCAAGCAATCCTCCCAACTCGGCCTCCCAAACTGTTGTGATTACAGGTGTGAGCCACTGCACCAGGCCTGTAAACAGTTTAAAATTTTTCAGGAATGCAACTACTGGGTAGTTGTGATCTCACCAGGGATGTGTGTTCATTGTTCACCATTTGGTGCCTGAGTCACAAAGCCAACGTACCTGTGTCTGTCTTCATTTGTGGCTCTCCAGCAGTCATTTGCAAAGCTTCTTCCCCTGGCACACCCCTAACCCTTTATTATGTTTTATAGCTTAAGTCTGAGCCTTTTGAACGTTTTACTATAAATTATTTTCCACTTATTATTTCTTTATTATAGTAAGGACATTACCTTGATTAAAAACATTTTTTTATACGTGGGTGGGTTATATTATCCATAAACTTTATTTCGGGGTGGTAAAAGGAGCATATAAAATATTTATTATAACCCTAATCTATGCTAAAAATCAAAACAGCAGTTACCCCTGGAGGTGGGGGGTGGGCGGTAAGAGGATTGACTGCAAAAGGGCACAAAGGAATGTTCTGGATAGAAATGTTCTCTGCCTTGATTGAGGTGGTGTACAATTGTCAAAACTCATCCAACTGCACACTTAAAGTGGGCGCGTTTTACTGTAATTATAATGTAAATTATACCTCACTCGAGTGGAATAAAACAAATTTTAAAATATCTGCACAGAAACTTTAAAAACATAGACTTGGCCAAGCGTGGTGGCTCAGGTCTGTCATCCCAGCACTTTGGGAGGCCAAGGTGGATGGATCACCTGAGGTCAGGAGTTCAAGACCAACCTGGTCAACATGGAGAAACCCCACCTCTACTAAAGATCCAAAATTAACCGGGTGTGGTGGCGGGTGCCTGTAATCCCAGCTACCTGGGAAGCTAAGACACAAGCAGCACTTGAACTCAGAAGGCGGAGGTTGCAGTGAGCCAAGATTTCGCCACTGCACTCCAGCCTGGGCAACAGAGCAAGGCCCTGTCTCAAAAAACAGAAAACAAAAAACATAGGCTTGTTCTAGAAAGCAGATAGAGATCTGCGAAGGCTTTGAAATCAATTAAGTGGATTTAGACTAGCATTTAAAAACAAAAGCAAAAACAGAAGAGATTAGAGGCTGGCACTGCCCACGTTGTGAGTCTTGCACAAGTTATGTAAAACTTTTTTTTTTTTTTTTTGAGATGGAGTCTCACTCTGTCACCCAGGCTGGAGTGCAGTGGCACGATCTCAGCTCACTGCAACCTCTGCCTCCTGGGTTCAAGAGATTCTCCTACCTCACCCTCCCGAGTAACTGGGATTACAGGTGTGTGCCACCACACCCAGCTACATTTTTTTGTACTTTTAGTAGAAACGGGGTTTCACCATGTTGGCCAGGCAGGTGTTGAACCCCTGACCTCAAGTGATCCACCTGTCTTGGCCTCCCAAAGTCCTGGGATTACAGGTGTGAGCCACCGCAACTGGCCAAGTTATATAAACTTTTAATTATGTAATAGATATACATATATGCATATGTGCTAGGTTGTGATGTAAGTACATGTCTTATTTTGAATTGTAGTCAAAAACATTGAAAAAACTAAAATGGTACTCGCCAGACTTTCAAACAGATCTCTTACTTCTTTTGCAGCAATGTCTGAGATATGATTAGATCATCATGATTTTATCTGAGAAGATTAACAGTCAGAAGCTTGTGTCTGAAAGAGGATTAAATGTGGTAGAGTGAGTTCTAATAACAGAAATCACAGGGATGGGGAATAAAAAGAGTGCTGGGGTGAGAGCTGAATGCTCATCGTTCATAATGATGTCTATATTTGATCAATCCAGAATTAACATGAACAAACCTGGAAAAATACTTCCAAATTGCATCACATGCAAAAGGTTAATTTTAATAGATTTCCCACAAATGAATAAGAAAAGGAACAATCTCATCAGGGGAGAAAAATGCACAGAGAATGTGAACAAATAGTTCATAGAAAAGGAAATAAAAATGGTTCTTAAGGCCAGGCACCATGGCTCATGCCTGTAACCCCAGCACTTTGGGAGGCTGAAGTGAGTGGATCACTTGAGGTCAGGAGTTCGAGACCAGACCTGGCCAACATGATGAAACCCCATCTCCACTAAAAATACAAAAATTAGTCGGGCGTGGTGGTGGTCGCCTGTAATCCCGGCTACTCAGGAGGCTGAGACTGGAGAATTGCTTGAAATCAGGAGGCAGAGGTTGCAGTGAGCCAAGATCGCACCATTGCACTCCAGCCTGGGTGACAGAGTGAGACTGTCAAAAAAAAAAAAAAAAAAAAAAAAAAAAAAAGGCTCTTAAGTATATGAGAAGATGTAAGACCTGACTTGAAGTTAAACGCAGATTCAACCAACACTGAGATACCAGTGTTTAGTAAATCAAACTGGAAAAGCACAAAGAGATCGGCAGTATCTTGTACTCGCGGGACCTGGGGGGAAAGGGCACAGGTTGCTAGTGGGAGGATATACTGGAGCAGTATCTATTGTAAACAATTTCTAACATCTGTCAGAATTAGAAACGCACCCACTTTCTGACCTAGAAATTCACACCTAGAAGAAATACACCTGTATTGAGTACAAAAATACTAGTGTGTTATAAGGTTCTTCATTGCCATACTGTATGAAATAGCAAAAGATCGGGAACAATTGAAATAACTCTCAGGCCAGGCGCGGTGGCTCACGCCTGTAATCCCAAAACTTTGGGAGGTCGAGGGGGGCAGATCACGAGTTCAGAAGTTTGAGACCAGCCTGGCCAACATGGTGAAACCCCGTCTCTACTAAAAATACAAAAATTAGCTGGGTGCGGTGGTACACGCCTGTAATCCCAGCTTCTCGGGAGGCTGAGGCAGGAGAATCACTTGAACCCGGGAGGCGGAGGTTGCAGTGAGCCAAAATCACGCCATTGCACTCCAGCTGGGCAACAAGAGTGAAATTCTGTCTCAAAAAAAAAAAAAAAAAAAAAAAAACCCAACAGCCATTGTTTTAGGCCATTCTTGTGGTTGCTGTAAAGAAATACCTGAGACTGGATAACTGATAAAGAAAAGAGGTTTTAATCGGCTCGTGGTTTCGCAGGCTGTTCAGGAGGCATGGCACCAGCATCTGCTCAGCTTCTGGGGAGGCCCCAGGGAGCTCTGACTCGCGGCAGAAGGTGAAGCAGGAGCAGACACTTTACCTCTTCACATGGCGAAGAGAGAGAGAGAAGCGGGGTGATAACACACACTTTTTTTTGTTTGTTTTTTTGAGACAGAGTCTCGCTCTGTCGCCCAAGCTGGAGTGCGGTGGCAAGATCTTGGCTCACTGCAACCTCCGCCTCCCAGGTTCAAGTAATTCCCATACCTCAGCCTCCCAAGTAGCTGGGATTGCAGGCACCCACCACCACGCTCGGGTAATTTTTTTGTACTTTTAATAGATGTGGGGTTTCACCATGTTGGCCAGGCTGGTCTTGAACTCCTGACCTCAAGTGATCTGCCCACCTCGGCCTCCCAAAGTGCTGGGATTACAGGTGTGAGCTACCACGCCCAGCTGTCACACACTTTTAAATGACCAGATCTCTTGAGAACTCACTCACTACCAAGGGGATGGTGCTAAGCCATTCATGAAGGATTCACCCCCAATCACCTCCCACCAGTCTCCACCTCCAATATTGGAAATTGCAATTCAACATGAGATTGGTGGTGATAGCACCCAGACTGTATCAGCCGTGGGACCTAAAGCATAATGTGCAGTCATGAAAAACAAATCCAACGGCTTATCAAGGTCATCAGTGACTTCCATGATGCCAAATCCAAAGTTCAATTATTTATTTATTTGAGATGAAATCCCTCTCTGTCACCCAGGCTGGAGTACAGTGGTGTGATCTCGGCTCACTGCAACCTTTGCCTCCCAGGTTCAAGCGATTCTGTTGCCTCAGCCTCCTGAGTAGCTGGGACTACAGGCATGTGCCACCACACCTGGCTAATTTTTGTGTTTTTAGTCGAGACAGGGTTTCACCATGTTGGCCAGCTGGTCTTGAACTCCTGACCTGAAGTGATCTGCCCACCTCGGCCTCTCAAAGTGCTGGGATTATAGGCGTGAGCCACCACTCCCAGCCTCAATTCTTCTTTTCTTTTCTTTTCTTTCTTTTTTTTTTTTTTTGAGACAGAGTCTCACTCTTGTCACCCAGGCTGGAGTGCAATGGCACAATCTCGCCTCACTGCAACTTCCGCCTCCTGGGTTCAAGCGATTCTCTTGCCTCAGCCTCCTGAGTAGCTGGGATTACAGGCGCCTGCCACTACTCCCAGCTAATTTTGTATTTTTAGCAGAGACGGGGTTTCTCCATGCTGGCCAGGCTGGTCTCGAACTCCTGACCTCAGGTGATCTGCCCGCCTCGGCCTCCCAAAGTGCTAGGATTACAGGCATGAGCTACTGTGCCCGGCCGACCCTGTTTCTTAAAAAAAGAAACAGAGAGAAAAATAAAACAGAATTTTAAAGACCAGACTTCTTGGCCTGGCATGGTCCACAGCCGGTGGACCCTGCCATGCCTTTCCTCCCCTCACATCAACCTCTTTTTTTGTATTTTTTAGTAGAGACGGGGTTTCACTGTGTTAGCCAGGATGGTCTCGATCTCCTGACCTCGTGATCCGCCCGTCTCGGCCTCCCAAAGTGCTGGGATTACAGGCTTGAGCCACCGCGCCCGGCCTCACATCAACCTCTTTTATGCCTCCCCCTCCATGTACCACCTTCTCTGTCACCACCCCTTGACTGGCCTCTTGACTCTCTCCTTTGCCACTATCATCTCTGTCTCAAAAACAAAAAACAAACAAAACAAACAAACAACAACAACAAAACCCCCAGACTTCTCAAGAAAAATATTGCAAAGAAGAAGATGAGAGAACAATGCCTTTAAAATTCTGAAAGAAATGAATTTTGGTCCCTGAATTCTGTGGCCAGTCAACTGTCAATCAAGTCAGAGGGAAGGCTGAAGACATTTTCAGACGTGTAAAGTCTCAAACATTTACCTCCTATGACCTTGCTCAAGAAGCTCCAGGATGGCCAGGCACAGTGGCTCATGCCTGTAATCCCAGCACTTTGGGAAGCCAAGGGGGGTGGATCACGAGGTCAGAATTTTGAGACCAGCCTGACCAACATGGTGAAACACTGTCTCTACTAAAAATACAAAAATTAGCTGGGCATGGTGGTGCATGCCTGTAATCCCAGCTACTCGGGAAGCTGAGGCAGGAGAATCGCTTGAACCCGGGAGGCGGAGGTTGCAGTGAGCCGAGATTGCACCACTGCACTCCAGCCTGGGCGACAGAGCAAGATTCTGTCTCACGAAAAAAAAAAAAGCTCCAGGATGCGCTCCACTGAAATGAGAGCACCACCAAGACAAAGGGGAGCACTGCGATCCAGGACACACGGGACCTGACACAGGAGAGAAGTGAAGGGGCACCTCAGGATGGCACCAAAGGAGGTCCCAGCATGGCAGCAGGGCATCAAAGTCTGAGGGCAGGCCAGGTATGGTGGTGTGTGCCTGTGATCCCAGCTACTGGGGAGGCCGAGGCAGGAGGATCACTTCATCCCAGGAGCTCGAGGCTGCAGTGAGCCATGATCATACCACTGCACTCCAGCCTGGGTGACAGAGAGCAACCCTTTCTCTAATATAGACGTAAAAATATTATATAAAAATAAATATATAATATTTATGTCTATTATATAAAAATTATTTCTATAATTATATAATATATAAATTATTTATTGATTTATATTATATAAAAATAAAAGAGAAAAGGTTAGAGGGCAACCAGTCCAGATAGGACCGTGTGACTCATGAGGTCGACATGGTGAGGGCAATCATCGCCAGCATGTCAACTGCTATTGTACTGTTTGTGTTTTGTTTTTTGTTTTTTTGAGATAGTGTCTCACTCTGTTGCCCAGGCTGGAGGGCAGTGGTATGATGATCTCAGCTCACTGCAGCCTTGACCTCCTGGGCTCAAATGATCATCCCCACCTCAGCCTCTCACATAGCTGGGATGACAGGTGCACACCACTATACCTAGCTAGTTTTTGTATTTTTTGTAGAGATGGGGTTTTACCACGTCACCCAGGCTGATCTTGAACTCCTGAACTCAAGCAATCTGACCACCTTGCCCCGTGGCCTCCCAAAGTGCTGAGATTGCAGCATAAGCCACGGTGCCCGGCCTTTGTTTTGTTTTTTAAGTTGAGGAGAGTATGGCTGGCTGAACATGAACCACATTCTTTCTTTCTTTTTAACTAGAGACAGGGTCTCAGTATATTACCCAAGCTGCTCTTGAACTCCTGGGCTCAAGAGATCCTCCCACCTCAGCCTACCAAAGTGCTGGGAGCCACCACACCCGGCCCACATTCCTGTCTACACGTGACTTGCCTTGACTGTGGCAGAAATCCTGTTCTCCCTGCGTGACCTGCCGTGGACCCGGGGATATACTCATTTCCTTCTAGTAACTGTGCTGCTCGGTCCACGCCTGGGAGCCTGTGGAGGGCTGGGGTGTTCCTGGAGGTAGCATACACAGAGCTGACCGCCCTTCTGCCCACAATGCACAGCGTGACCCACGCTTCAGCCCTGACAGATCCCCTGGTTGGTGGTCGGTCATGTGCCCTCTAGGACTCAACTCCTGTTTTCACTCACTGAACTCACGAGGAGGGGTTTGTGTAGACCCTCAGGGAAGCTCACACCAGATTTGACCTTGATATGACCCAGCTCATCCTTTACACAACAGCAGCCAGGCTGCCCTTTCCTTACACAGAAAGATGAGCCTTGCTCTCTAGTGGGTTTTTATTTATTTATTTACAGACAGGCTCCACCAAGGCCAGAGTGCAGTGGTGAGATCTCGGCTCACTGCAACCCCTGCCTCCCTCCCAGGCTCAAGTGATCCTCCCACCTCAGCTTCCCAAATAGCTGGGACCACGGGTGCGCACCACCACACCGGGCTAATTTTTGTATTTTTTGTAGAGACGAGGTTTCGCCGTGTTGGCCAGGCTGGTCTCAAACTCCTGGGTTCAAGTGATCCACCCGCCTTGGCCTCCCAAAGTGCTGGGATTACAGGCGTGAGCCACTACATCCAGACTAATAAGATATTTTTTAAGGCAATGTTTTTGGGGGGACAGGGTCTTGCTCTGTTGCCCAGGCTGGAGTGCAGTGGCACCATCACAGCTCACTGCAACCTCCTGGGATCACGTGATCCTCTCACCTCAGCCTCCCGAGCACACCCCTGTAAGACTTTAAAATCTTCCAACACTCCTCAACGTGACTCCAGTGGAAAATGGTGTACCCAACAATGGTACAATAAATAGTTGGGGCCAGGCATGGTGGCTCACGCCTGTAATCCCAGCACTTTGGGAGGCCGAGGTGGGCAGATCATTTGAGGTCAGGAGTTCGAGAGTAGCCTGGCCAATGTGGTAAAACCCTGTCTCTAAAAAAAAAAAAAAAAAAAAAAAGAATTAGCTAGGTGTGGTGTCGTGTGCCTGTAGTCCTAGCTACTTGGAAGGCTGAGGCAGGAGAGTCACTTGAACCCAGGAAGCAGAGGTTGCAGTGAGCCAAGATCACACCACTGCACTCCAGCCTGGGTGACAGAGCAAGACTGTCTCAAAAAAATAATAATAAAATAAAAATAAATAGTTGGGCCAATATTTACAAGAGCTCATGTTTGTTTGAGGGTTTAGTCTGTCCCTGGCCTCAATTCTGGATTTTATGGAACTGTCATGTCCACCCCATGATACAGCTGTTCTTAGAAGCCACACATGGTGGATCACACTTGTAATCCCAGCACGTTGGGAGGCCAAGGCAGGTGGGTCACTTCAGCCCAGGAGTTTGAGACCAGCCTGGTCAGTAAAGCAAGACTCTGTCTCTACAAAAAAAATTAAAAATCAGCTGGGCGAGGTGGCGTGAACCTGCAGTCCCAGCTACTAGGGAGGCTGAAGTGGGAAGATCACTTGAGTCCAGGAATTCGAGGCTGCAGTGAGCTATGATCATGCCACTGCACTACAGCCTGGGCAACAGAATGAGAACCTGTCTTAAAAAAACAAAATATGCCGGACGCGGTGGCTCATGCCTGTAATCCCAGCACTTTGGGAGGCTGAGGCGGGCGGATCACGAGGTCAAGAGATCGAGACCATCCAGGCTAACATGGTGAAACCCTGTTTCTACTAAAAATAAAAAAAATTAGCCAGGCGTGGTGGCGGACGCCTTGGAGTCCCAGCTACTCGAAAGGCTGAGGCAGGAGAATCACATGAACCTGGGAGGTGGAGGTTGCAGTGAGCTGAGATCGCGCCACTGCACTTCCGCCTAGGCGACAGAGGGAGATGCCGTCTCAAAAAAAGAAAAAACAACAACAAAAAAACAAAATACATAGCCAGGCACGGTGGCTCACGCCTATAATCCCAGCACTTTGGGAGGCCAAGACGGGTGGATCACCTGAGGTCAGGACTTCGAGACCAGCCTGACCAACATGGAGAAACCCCGACTCGACTGAAAATACAAAATTAGCTGGGCGTGATGGTGCACACCTGTAATCCCAGCTACTCGGAAGGCTGAGGCAGGAGAATTGCTTGAACCCAGGAAGCGGAGATTGCAGTGAGCCGGGATCGTGCCATTGCACTCGAGCCTGGGCAGCAAGAGGAAAACTCCATCTCAAAAAAAAAAAAAAAAAAAAGAAAAGAAAAGAAAAAGAAAAGAAATGAAAAAAAGACAAAAACAAAACAAAACCATGCTGGGAGATGACACAGGACTTGAGGCCTGAAATCCAGGACGAGATGGCAGAGGATGAACTGGAGACAGTGGGACCTGGTGGTTAAGGCCAAGAGGGCATAAGGGAATGAATCTCAACTCTTTTTTTTATTTTTATTTTTATTTTTAGTTTTGAGACAGAATCTTGCTCTGTTGGCCTGGCTGGAGTGCAGTGGTGCAACCTCAGCTCACTGCAACTTCCACCTCCTAGGCTCAAGAGATTCTCTTGCCTCAGCTTCCTGAGTAGCTGGGAACACAGGCGTCCACCACCATGCCCAGGTAATTTTTGTATTTTTAGTAGAGACAGAGTTTTACCATGTTGGCCAGGCTGGTCTCGAACTCCTGACCTCAGGCAATCGAACTGCCTCGGCCTCCTAAAGTGCTGGGATTACAGGCATGAGCCGCCGCACCTGGCTCAGCTGTTCTTTGTACTGGCAGTGTGATGTCAGGTAAGTGAGCTCACTCCTCTGAACCTCAGTTTCCTCTTCTGTAATAGAAAATGGGACTATGTGAAGCGGTGAGGAATCCATGCAATCATACACGGTTCACAGGGAGCCTCCAGCAAACTGGCTACAGCCATGATTACGAGGTGAAGCCTGGGGTGGGCTGTCCTGGGTCCGTCACAGGAAGTCTCCACATCTGAGAGGGTGAGTCGCTCTTCCTTCCTGCTGGAATCTGAAGCAGGGTGGCATCTCTTGGGAGGTGAGCTGTGCCCTGGGCGTGCTGCTCACCTCCGGTGGCTCACAGGTCCCCTGACGTGTGATATCACACGCAGTCAGGATGAAATCATGGAGTTCAAAGTTGGGGATGAAAGGAAATGGTTCTGCCGGGAGGCGGAGGCTGCAGTGAGCCGAGATCGAGCCATTGCACTCCAGCCTGGGCGACAGAGTGAGACTCGGAAAAAAAGAAAAGAAAAAAAGGAAGGAAGGAAGGAAAGGAGGGAGGGAGGGAGGGAGGAAGGAAGGAAGAAAGGGGAAAATGGTTCTGTGCTCACCTCCTCTTTTCAATCTCAAATTCTAGGGTCCAGTACTTAGCCAGGCAGCAAGAATGGTTCATGATCGCAACAGTCATTAGGATTCATCCATGTATTTGATCATTTAATAAATCCTTACCGCACACCTGCTATGTGTCAGACAGCCAACATCCCTGCCTTCCTGGAGCTGCTAGGAAGCTGGGGCTGACAGCTCCAGGGGAGATGCTAGACGATAAACATAATAAACAAGTAAATAGTACAGTCTGTTAGAAGGTGATGAATGCTATGAAACAAGTATTAGCCAGGATAAGCTTAGGGCAGGGGTCAGCAAACTACAGTTGGGGGCCAAACCCAGCCTGTCATTTGTTTTTATACAGCCTACACCGTAAGAATGATTTTTACTTTTTACTTTTTTTTTTTTTTTTGAGATCAAGCCTCTCCCTGTCACCCAGGCTGGAGTGCAGCGGTGCGATCTCAGCTCACTGCAGCCTCCGCCTCCCAGGTTCAAGCGATTCTCCTGCCTCAGCCTCCCAAGTAGCTGGGATTACAGGCAAACACCATGAAGCCCAGCTAATTTTTGTATTTTGAGTAGAGACAGGGTTTTACCATGTTGGCCAGGCTGGTCTCGAACTCCTGAACTTAAGTGATCCACCTGCCTTGGCCTCCCAAAGTGCTGGGATTACAGGCATGAGCCACCACGCCTGGCCTGGTTTTAACCTTACAAAAATTTTTTTTTTGAGACAGAATCTCACCTCTCTCACTCAAGCTGGAGTGCAGTGGTGTGATCATGGCTCACTACAGCCTCAACCTCCCGGGCTCAGATAATCCTCGCACCTCGGCCTCCTAAGTAGCTGGGACTATATATGTGCACCACCACGCCCTGCTAATTTTAGTATTTTTTTAAGAGATGGGGTCTTGCTGTATTGCCCCGGCTGGTCTCAAACTTCTAGACTCAAGTGATCCTTCTGCCTCAGTTTCCCAGAGCACTGGGATTACAGGCATAAGCAACCATGCCTGGTTGATTTTTACATTTTTTAATGGTTGGAAAACAAAAACAAAATAAAAATAATATTTTCTGGTATATGAAAATTATATGAATTTTGGCCAGGCGTGGTGGCTCACGCCTGTAATTCCAGCACTTTGGGAGGCTGAGGTGGGTGGATCACCTGAGTTCAAGAGTTCGAGACCAGCTTGGCCAACATGGTGAAACCCCGTCTCTACTAAAAATGCAAAAATTAGCCTGATGTGATGGTGGGCGCCTGTAATCCCAGCTACTCAGGAGGCTGAAGTAGGAGAATTGCTTGAACCCGGGAGGCAGGGTTGCAGTGAGCTGAGATAGCGCCATTGCACTCCAGCCTGGGCAACAAGAAAGAAACTCCATCTCAACAAAAAAGAAAAGAAAAGGAAATTATATGAATTTCCAATTTCAGTGTCTATAAGTTTGTTTGGTTTTTGGAGATGAGGTCTTACTCTGTTGGCCATATTGGTCTTGAACTCTTGGCCTCAAGCAATCCTCCTGCCTCGGCCTACCAAAGTGCTAGGATTACAGGCATGAGCCACTGCGCCTGGCCTCCATAAAGTTTTACTGGAACACACCCACACTCATTGGGTTCCATAATGTCTATAGGTACTTTTGTGTGATAACAGAGTCCAGTAGCTGTGATGGAGGCTATGTGGCCTGCAAATCTTAAAATATTTAATATCTTGCCCTTTACCAAAAAACTTTTGCAGACTCCTGGCTTGGCGGATGGGGAGTAGAGTGTGGAGGTGGATTATAATTTTATATTAGTCAAGAGGAGGACTCCCTGAGAAAGTGTCATCTGGGTAAGGCCTGAAGGTAGGAGAGAAGGGGCTACATGTGTACCGGGACCGGGGAAGAATGTTCTAGATCGAGGGAACAGGCAATGAGAAGGCCCTGAAGTGGGGACATGACTAACAGTTCAAAGAACAATGTAGAGGCCAAGCGTAGTGGCTCACACCTGTAATCCCAGCACTTGGGGAGGCCGGCGTGGGCAGATCACTTGAGGTCAGCAGTTCAAGACCAGTCTTGGCAACATGGTGAAACCCTGCCTCTACTAAAAATACAAAAATTAGCCGGGCATGGTGGTGTGCACCTGTAGTCCCAGCTACTCAGGAGGCTGAGGCAGGAGAATCCCTTGAACCCAGGAAGCAGAGGTTGCAGTGAGCTGAGATCCCACCACTGCACTCCAGCCTGGGCAACAGAGCAAGACTCCGTCTCAAAAAAGCAAAACAGGCCAGGCGCGGTGGCTCACGCCTGTAATCCCAGCACTTTGGGAGGCTGAGGCGGGTGGATCACGAGGTCAGGAGATCAAGACCATCCTGGCGAACACAGTGAAACCCTGTCTCTACTAAAAATACAAAAAATTAGCCGGGCGTGCTGGCAGGCCCCTGTAGTCCCAGCTAGTCGGGAGGCTGAGGCAGAAGAATGGCGTGAACCCAGGAGGCGGAGCTTGCAGTGAGCCCAGATTGCGCCACTGCACTCCAGCCTGGGCTTTTTTCAAAAAAAAAAAAAGCAAAACAAAACAAAAAACAGCGTAGAAGCCTCGTGCCTGAACCAGTGTGGGTGAGGGGCAAGTAGTAAGGGATAAGGAAAGAGAAGTGACTGGCAGGTCACGCGGGGTCTCGTGGGCCATGGGGAGGTCTCTGGCTTTCCCCTGAGTGAGAGGATCAGAAGGACTTTGAGTGGATGAGAGACGTGATCTAACTGAGGTGTTCACAGGACCCCTCTGGTTGCATGTGAGGAACAGACTGCAGGGGTGAGAAGGGTGACAGGATGGGATCAGGAAGACCAGGGAAGGGCCTGCTGAGACAGCCCAGGAAGGAGAGGATGGGTAGGGGCTGCAAAAGTGGGCAGGTTCTGGATAGTTTGGAAGGTGGAGCTGACAGCATTTCACACTGGATAATATTCTAAGCAGGGAAGAGTCGCTCCTAAAAGTATTCACACAGTCAGGTGTGGTGGCTCACGCCTGTAATCCCAGTAGTTTGGGAGGCTGAGGCGGGTGGATCACCTGAGGTCAGGAGTTTGAGACCAGCCTGGCCAACACGGTGATACCTCATCTGTACTAAAAACACAAAAAGTTGACCAGCCATGGTGGCGCACACCTGTAATCCCAGTTACTCCATAGGCTGAGGCAGGAGAATCGCTTGAACCTGGGAGGCGGAGGTTGCAGTGAGCCGAGATTGTGCCATAGAACTCCAGCCTGGCCAACAAGAGCAAAGCTCTGTCTCAAAAAAAAAAAAAAAAAAAAAAAAAAAAAATCACACACCAGGCTTTGAAATCAGACACACTGGGGCTCTAGTCCTGGCATCTCTCTGCCACACAACAGCTGTGTGATTTTAGGTAAATTACTCAATGTCTTTAGCCTCAGTTTCTCCATCTATAAAATGGGCTTAATAAGGAGCATGCAGTATCAATGGGATTATTCATGCAGAGCATTTGGCACACAGCCAAGCACTCCATACAGGGAAGCTGCAATAACGGGGATCATTCCCGGGCGGACCCCAAGACCTGTTAGCCCAGGTCCCTGTCCCCAGGTGCATACCACCCTTCCTTCTGGAAAGGAGTTGTCCTTCTACGGTTCACCCTGTTTGCTCCCCACCCAGTCAGTGACCTGAAGGTCACACAACAAGGTGCTTTGCCTTGCTGAGCCTCAGTTTCCTCATCTGTAAAATGGGTCCTCATCTGTAAAATTTCTAAAGTCTGCATTAAAGATTGTCAGGGTCATTAAATGAACATACAGGGTGTGTCAATCACTTGGGAATCAGTTGCTGCTCTGGCTTCACCGTGATTGTCGACAAAAGCAACTGTGTGGATGTCCCCAAGGGTTTTCCCCAACATTTTATTATGAACATTTTCAAATGCACGGGAAAATTGAAAGACCTTTGCAAGGAACACACATATATCCACCATATATCCAACTGGATTCTATCATTAACATCTTACTATTGGCCGGGCACAGTGGTTCTCGCCTGTAATCCCAGCACTTTGGGAGGCCAAGGTGGGAGGATTCCTTGAGCCTAGGAGTTTGAGACCAGCCTGGGCAACATCGCAAGTCTTTGTCTCTACAAAAAGTACAAAAATTAGCCAGGCATAGCGGTGTGAGCCTGTAGTCCCAGCTACTCGGGAGGCTGAGGTGGGAGGATTGCTTGAGCCCAAGAAGTCGAGGCTGTAGTGAGTGGAGATCACACCACTGTACTCCAGCCTGGGGAACAGAGCAAGATCCTGACTTAAAAAACAAAAAACAGGCCGGGCACGGTGGCTCAAGCCTGTAATCCTAGCACTTTGGGAGGCCGAGACGGGCGGATCACGAGGTCAGGAGTTCGAGACCATCCTGGCTAATACGGTGAAACCCTGTCTCTACTAAAAAAATACAAAACAAAACAAAAAAACTAGCCAGGCGAGGTGGTGGGCGCCTGTAGTCCCAGGTGCTCAGGAGGCTACGGCAGGAGAATGGCGTAAACCTGGGAGGCGGAGCTTGCAGTGAGCTGAGATCCGGCCACTGCACTCCAGCCTGGGCGACAGAGCGAGACTCCGTCTCAAAAAAAACAAAAAACAAAAAACAAAAACAAAAACAAACCCAAAAAGCCCACATCTTACTATTCTTTATGCACATATATATATAAAATATACAACTATACATATATAAATTAGAGATGGGGGTCTCACTATGTTGCCCAGGCTGGTCTTGAACTCCAAGGCTCACATAACCCTCCTGCCTCAGCCTCCCAAGTAGCTAAGACTGCAGGTGTGTGCCACCGCACCCAGCTAAAACCTTGAAATATTTCTATTAAGATTTTTAAGGACTTGGTTTATACCAGGTGCTGTTTTTACCACAGGTCTTAGTTCATTACATCCATTCATTCACTCATCTAATTCTCACAACTCTCTAAAATACGTCAAATATACAGCATGGTTTATTATCCCCATTTTGCAGATGGAGAAATTGAGGCACAGAGAGGCAAATGGCTCACAGCTGCTCCATGTCGGAGCTGGGTTTAAACGCAAGCTGTCTGTCTCCAAAGCTCTGGCTTTTCTCCATGGATGCAGTCTCTCAGATTGGGTAAAGTAAACCACACAATGGAATATTATGAGCCAGTATCAAAGAATGTTTAGAACAGTCCAGTAAAAATAACGTCAGACTGTGGTATGACTGTGATTCAACCCAATTCCTGTGTATAAGAAAAAATGCTCCAAGCATTCTCAATGGCCACTGAGTGATTGAATGAAATCTTTTGTAAATAATTGTGGCTATTATCTATGGAGCTCTTTCTTGATCAGCCCCACCCCGTGTTACATGTTTTACTTGCTGTATCTTTCCAAGCACTTGCAAAGTAGGCGCTGTATATCAGTTTTAGATATTAGGTCACTGAGGCTAACACAAGAGCAGACATTCACCCAAGGTTACCCAGTCACAAGGTGGCAGAACCAGAATTCAAACCCAGGTTTGTGGTTATGTGCAGTGATTCACGCCTATAATCCCAGCATTTTGGGAGGCTGAGGTGGGAGGATTGCTTGAGGCCAGGAGTTTGAGGTCACAGGGAGCTGTGATTGCATGATTGCACCAATGCACTCCAGCCTGGGTGACAAAGTGAGACCCTGTCTCCAAAAACAAAAACAAAACCCAAGGTGGTTAGTTCCTTGAGCCATGAAACCTCCGTGGCTCTTTTTAAGTTTTCAGTAATAAGATGCGAATATTTTCATTTTTAGTAGTTTTTTTTTGAGACAGAGTCTGGCTCTGCAGGTGTGTGCCACCGCACCCAGCTAAAATCCACGCTGGAGTGCAACGGTGTGAACTCGGCTCACCGCAACCTCCGCCTCCTGGGTTCAAGCGATCCTCCTGCCTCAGCCTCCCGAGTAGCTAGGATTAAAGGCGCTCACCACCATGCCTGGCTAATTTTTGTATTTTTAGTAGAGATGGGGTTTCACCATGTTGGCCAGGCTGGTCTCAAACTCCTGGCCTCGTGATCTGCCCACCGCAGCCTCCCAAAGTGCTGGGATTACAGGCGTGAGCTGTCTCCAATGATGTTACTATTTTCATAATGGAGAAATAGTTTTTTAAAAAGAAGTCTCCTTAAGGAAGTAGACTCATTTATTTTTATTTTATTAGCTATGTGCATTACTTTGATAAAATTTAAAACCCTAAGTTACACCGTACACAAAAATCAGTTCCAGATAGATTGACAACCTAGGGTAACTCAAATGAGAAAGCTGTTGGAAAGTAACAGAAGAGGCCAGGTGCGGTGGCTCACACCTGTAATGCCAACAGTTTGGGAGGTCAAAGTGGGAGGATCGCTTGAGTCCAGGAGTTCAAGATCAGCCTGGGGAATATGGCAAGACTTGGTCCCTACAAAAAAATTAACAAAATTAGCTGGGCGTGGTGCACGCACCTGTAATCCCAGCACTTTGGGAGGTCGAGGCAGGTGGATCACCTGAGGTCAGGGGTTTGAAACCAGCCTGGCCAACATGGTGAAACCCCGTCGCTACTAAAAATACAAAAATTAGCCAGGTGTGGTGGCGGGTGCCTGTAATCCCAGCTACTCGAGAGGCTGAGGCAGGAGAATCGCCTGAACCCGGGAGGCAGAGGTTGCAGTGAGCCGAGATTATGCCATCGCACTCCAGCCTGGGCAACAGAGTGAGACTCTGTCTCAAATAAATAAATAAATACAAATAGAAATAGAAATAAACAAAATTAGCCAGGCATGGTGGTGGTGCATGCCTGTGGTCCCAGCTACTGGGAGGCTGAGGTGAGAGGATTGCTTGAGCCAGGGAGGTAGAGGCTGCAGTGAGCTATGATGATGCCACTGCACTATAGCCTAGGTGACAGAGCAAGACCCTATCTCTAAAAAAATAAAATAAAAGTAAATAAACCAATAAAAATGGACAACCCAATAGAAAACCGGACAAGACACTTGAACAAGCACATCACAAAAAGGATATCCAAAAGACCGATATGCAAATGAAGAGATGTTCAATTTCATTACTCAGCAGGGAAATGCAAATTAAAACTACAATGAGTTACCACTACACACCCACCAGAATGACTAAAAATAAAGCACTTGACAATGCTTTATTGGTTTTAGGTGTTGGCAGCGATGTGGAACAATGGTAATGTTCTAACGTGGCTGGTGAGAGGAGAAGAAATTATTATGATCACTTTGGAAACCTCTTTGGCTGTATCTACCAAACATAAATATATAGACACCTTATGATCCAGCCATCTTATACTCCTGGTTTACATCCAAGAGAAATGTATATATATGTTTAACAAAATATGTACTAGAATGTTGATCGCAGCACTATTTGCAAAAGCCAAAAAAAAAAAAAAAAAGGAAGTAACTCAAATTTCCATTGACAATTGGTTTTGATAAACCAATTGATAAACAAATTGATAAATAAATCACTGAAGGCTGGGCGTGGTGGCTCACACCTGTAATCCCAGCACTTTGGGAGGCCAAGGCAGGCGGATCACCTGAGGTCGAGAGTTCGAAACCAGCCTGGTCAACATGGTGAAACCCTGTCTCTACTAAAAATACAAAATTAGCTGGATGTGGTGGCGCATGCCTGTAATCTCAGCTACTCAGGAGGCTGAGGCAGGAGAATCGCTTTAACCTGGGAGGCAGACGTTGCAGTAAGCCGAGATCACCCCATTGCGCTCCAGCCTGGGCAACAAGAATGAAATGCCGTCTCAAAAAACAAAAACAAAAACAAAACCCCACCATTGATACATAAATTGGGGTGCATTCACACAATGGAGGCTACTTGGCAATGAGAAAGAAAATGGGTTGCAATTATATGCCCAACTCAGATAAATTTCCCTATCATAAAGTTGAGTGAAAGAGTTAATCCTGTATATTTCTAGTTACGCCATGTGCAAAAATAGGCAAAATGAAACCACTGTGTATAGGGAGGCATACTCAGGTGGGGAAACTAAAGTCAGGTAAAAGTTAAGTGGATTCCTTCCCGGGAAGGAAGAAGGCTGTGCTGCAGAGGAAGCAGGAGGGGGCTTGGGGGAAGCCGGTAAGATTATTTTTCTTCCACCTGATTGGTGGTTACACAGGTGTGTTCACTTTGTCCTATTGATTCAGTGGGACATTTATGTCTCATGTACTTTTCTGCATGTATATCACATTTCACAGTTTAAAAGGTTTAAATTGACGGGGCATGGCGGCTAACACCTGTAATCCCAGCACTTTGGGAGGCCGAGATGGGGAGATCACTTGAGTCCAGGAGTTCAAGACCAGCCTGGCCAACACAGCGAAACTCCATCTCTACTAAAAATACAAGGCCAGGTGCAGTGGCTCACGCCTGTAATCCCAGCACTTTGGGAGGCCGAGGCGGGCAGATCATGAGGTCAGGAGATCGAGTCCATCCTGCCTAACACGATGAAAACCCGTCTCTGGGCAGATCACGAGGTCAGGAGATTGAGACCATCCTGCCTAACACGGTGAAACCCTGTCTCTACTAAAAATACAAAAAATTAGCCGGGCGTGGTGGCGGGCGCCTGTAGTCCCAGCTACGCAGGAGGCTGAGGCAGGAGAATGGCAAGAACCTGGGAGGAGGAGCTTGCAGCGAGCCGAGATTGCGCCACTGCACTCCAGCCTGGGCAACAGAGTGAGACTCTGTCTCAAAAAAAATAAATAAATAAAAATTAAAAATTAAAAAAAGAAAAAACAAAAATTAGCCGGGCGTGATGGCACACACCTATAATCCCAGCTACGCAGGAGGCTGAGGCATGAGAATCGCTTGAGCTTGGGAAGCAGAGGTTGTTGTGAGCCGAGATCACGCCACTCACTGCACTCCAGCCTGGGGGACAGAGTAAAGTGACTTAGAAAACTAGGTTTATTAAGACTCTGTCTTACAAACTGGGCAGACTAGATGTCTTGGTAATAATTAGAATATTATTGATAATAATCTTCTAATTATTATAATGATAATTATGATAATGATAATTAGAAGATTGTATGGGGGCACTTGCTCTGTGCTAGGCACTGTTCTAAGGGGTTTATTATTTAATCCTTGCAACAACCCTATAAGGTGCTACTATTGTTCCCATTTCACAGATGGGGAAACTGAGGCACCTTGCAGTTAAATCACTTGTCTAAGTCAATGCTGAAGATCCATTTATAAGCAGGCCATCTAGCCCCAGAGTCGATGCTCCGCTCCCCACCACAAGCTTATACCTGAGCTATAAGCCCTCATCTGCCAGTCAGGGTCCAACCAGAGGCAATTCCAGTGGGTTTTTTTCACCTGGGCTGGTGGTTGGGAATTCAGGAGCTACGTGAATTTGGATAGGGGAAATTTTTTTTACCTCTCCTTTTACTACGCTTTAATCTCGCAGTTCTCAAAATGTGGTCTGGGGACACCTGTGGGTCCCCAAGACCTTTCTCAGGGGGTTAGTGAGGTCAAAAGTATTTTCATAATTATACTAAGATGTTTGTCCTTTTCATTCTCCAGTGACTACCTGACCTGTGATAATGTCATCACTCTGATGGCTAATAGAAATATATGCATGTATATTCGTGTGTTTTTTTAAAACTTCTTGTTTTCAGCCAGGCACGGTGGTTCATGCCTGTAGTCCCAGCTACTTGGGAGGCTGAGGCTGGAAAATCGCTTGAACCCAGGAGGTAGAGGTTATAGTGAGCCGAGATCGTGTCACTGCACTCCAGCCTGGGCAACAGAGAGAGACTCTGTCTCAAAACAAAAACAACACACACACACACACACACACACCCCTACACCTTATATCACAATAACACTGGTTTCCTTTGTATTTCTGTGTATTTATTTTATACATGTAACAACATGATTCTGAGAAGGGCTTGACCAGCTTGCCATAGGCATCTTTAGGACAAAAAAGTTTAGGAACCTCCCATTCTGGAAGAACTAAGAATAAGGGGAGGTTATAATTGGGGGCCACAGGAGTGGCAGGTATTCAAGTTTGGCTATGAGAGCTACTTTCGTTATATTTTAGGCTGTAATGGAGACTCTGGGAGTGGGAAGAAAAAAAAAAACTCAAACAGTCAAAGGGCTCATTTTGATTTTCCCACACTCCTAGTGCCAATTTCTGAAATTGGTGTCCACCATCAGTAGAAGCCTATATGCTCTGAATTTACAAAGCCAAGTAGTGGCGGGTCATTGTATCTGCGTTCAGGGAGGGGAAACGACTGGAAATCCGGGCCCCCCAGATCTTTCCTGCTTCTCCTTTTGTGGCAGCCACTCCTCACATTCAAACAGTTTGCAAAAGTTTACAGGAGAGAACCCTAACTTGTTCCCTAGACGTCAGTTTCTGGAGTTCATGCATTAATACGATAAAAAGAACAGCTGATTCTTATCCAACCCTTACTCTGGGCCGGGCCCTGTTATCAGCATGAAATTTCATGCAGCAACTCGTTTACTCTTCACAACAGCCCACAGGGTATATACGATCATCACCTCCTTTTCACAGGTGAAAAAACCCGAGGTCCAGCGAGGTTGAGTAACTCACCAAGGTCGAACAGCTCAGAAAAAACCCACTGCAATTCCGGGATTCTAGTTTTGTTTTCGGGTTGTCCCGGGCTTCTGAGGAGGAGTCAGTGGGCTCAGCATGGAGAGGAAGGAAGCCGGAAGGAATTGCGAGGAAGATGCAGCAAGGCTGGAAAGGTTGGGGATCCCCTGGTACCTGCACATCTGGGTACCTGGGGATGGGGCAGGGCCAGGGTAGGGGCCAGTGTCCGTGCCCTGGGGGCCCCCCAGCTGAAAAGTGGGCGCCTGAAGGATGAGCGCAGGCTTACCTGCCGGGCGCTCACCTGGTGGCCGACGCGGAGGTGGCGGCCGAGACGCACCCAGCCTTCCTGGGTCCCCCTTCCCGCGCCACGCCCTGGGGGAGGGGGCGGTGGGCGGGTGGGTGTGGGGCGCCCAGGACCGGCAGGACCTGTGGGACCCGGGGCCCTGGCTGTCTAGGGAGGCTGTCACCCCGAGGCGACCGGCTCTTCCGGGGCTGGGACGGCTGTAGGCGGCGAGAGGCCTCGGCACCCACGAACTCATAAATACCGGGGCGGCGCTGGTGGCTGGAGAGGCGCGTGCGGGCAAGCTGGCGCCCCCGAGGGTGAGCCGGGGTCCGGGAGGGCACCCCCGCTCCCGGATGGTCCCGACCCGGCTCCAGCCTGGCAGCTGGAGACAGAGCTGGAGCAGGCGGGGAAGCGCTGGGGAGAAGGCGGGTGGGAACAGATGGTGGAAGGGCAGGGACGCTGGCGATGGGGAGAGAGGATGCGGCCGCTCTGGCCAGGATGGACTTAAAGGATCTGAGGGTGGCGTGGGAGGATTGGGGTCACTAGGAGCAAAATGGAAGGCTAAGGATGGAGTAGAGAGGCGAGATCCCAGGAGCAGGCAGGAATACTTGGAATCTCGGGAGTAGGTAGGAGAACTGGGGTTTCTAACAGCAGGATGGAGAGCTGGGGATGGGGCTGCCGAATGCAACCTCCTACACAGCCTCCACCCCACTCCCAGGCCCCCAGCACTGAGAGTGAGCTCTGGTTAGGAGCAAGGCTCCGGAATCAGGCCCTCCTGGGTTCAAATCCTGGCTCCATCGCATCCTAGCTGTGCAGTTGAATCACTCAGCTGCTCAGTTTCCTCATCTGTGATATGGGGATGACGATGCTCACAGCCACCACCTCATAGCAATGTCATGAGGCTTCCGTGAGTTCATCTATGTCAAGCGGTTGGCACACTGTGAGTGAGGCTCAGAGAGCTCTGCTGCTGCTCCTTAGCCATTCTTATTTTTGGTTTCTCTCTCCAGCGTCTGGATAACCACCCATCTTGAAGGAGACCTCCCTGCCCTCCTGCCTCTGTCCCCCAGAGGACTGCCAGATCATCCTCTATTCCCCAACCTCCCAGCCCTTCCTGCTGTACCTGTGAGGAGGTGATCTCCTCAGTCCCTCCACTTTTCCCCTGTCTGCGGTCACCACCCCACCACCATGCACCCCCTTCCTGGCTACTGGTCCTGTTGCTCTCTACTCCTGCTATTCTCCTTGGGAGTCCAGGGGTCCCCAGGGGCCCCCAGCGCTGCCCCAGAGCAAGTCCATCTGTCTTACCCAGGTAAGTGTCCCTGACCCCTTTCTACGCCTCTCCCAGCGAGGCCCAGCGGTGCTTCATTGTTTGAGGGTTCAGGAATCCCCACCGTGAGCCCCTAAGCAGGTGGCTCATTTCTCCCAAGCCTCTGTCATCTGCCTCTGTGGAATGGGAAGTACAGGCCGTGGTACACCTGGAAGTGTGCGGAATGATCACGGTGCCCAGCCCACAGGGAGTGCTCTCCTGCTCTCCTAAGGGGGCTGCTGCTGTCCTTGTTCATTGCATCTCTGTTGCGCTTCTGGGACCTGGCACATTGTTCGTTTGTGCACAGTAGGCCTCAGAGCCAGTTTTGGAAGGAACCAGTGGATGAGTGATAACAGAGCTGGATTACCCAGCCCCTTCTCCATCCCTCCTCTCCTCTTCCCCACCAGGATGGCTGCCTCCCAATCTTTGATTAGGATCCTTCCACTGTCAGGGCAAGAGCTTGGACTCTGGACCCTCGGCACCCAGACCAAATGGGTTAGAATCCCATCTTTGCTATGTACCTGCTGCCTGATCTTGGGCAAGTGGCTTAACCTCTCTGGCCTCAGCCTCCTCATCTGGATAATGGGGTGATATTAGTGCAACCTCATGGTGAGGTGTAAAGGAGTTGCTACCTGTAAAGAGGCAGAACTGAGGCTGGGTGTGGGGGCTCACACCTGTAGTCTTAGCAGTTTGGGAGGCTGAGGCGGGAGAATCACTTGAGGTCACGAGTTTGGGACCAGCCTAGGAAACATAGTGAGACCTCTGCCTCTTAGGAAAAAAGAAAAAAAATCTTAGTCATGTGTGGTGGCAAACACCTGTAGTCCCAGCTACTTGGGAGACTGAGGTGGGAGGATCGCTTGAGCCCAGGAGTTCAAGGCTGCAGTGAGCCATGATTGGCCACTACACTCCAGCCTGGGCAACAGAGAGAATCCTGTCTTTAAAAAAAAAAAAAAAATGTGGTGGAGGCTGGGCACGGTGGTGCATGCCTGTAATCCCAGCACTTTGGGATGCTGAGGTGGGTGGATCACTTGACCTCAGGGGTTCAAGACCAGCCTGGGTAACATGGTGAAACCCCATCTCTACAAAAAAATTTAAAAAATAAAAAAATTAGCTGTGCATGGTGGCTCACGCCTGTAGTCTCAGCTACTTGGGGAGCTGAGGCAAGAGGGTCACTTGAGCCCAGGAGGCAAAGGTTGCAGTGAGCCAAGATCATGCCACTACACTCCAACCTGGGTGACAGAGTAAGACCCTGTCTCAAAAAAAAAAAAAGGGTTGGTGGGACAGAACCGAGTTTGGTATGTAGCAGCAATTTCCATACACTTTAAATCTCAGGACTATTTGTTTTACACTGTTAATCTCATAACTCTTTTACACTGCTAAAACTTACGGAGAACTTCAAAGAACTTTAGCTTATGTGCACTATAGCTAGCAATATTTACTAAATGAGGTATTAAAACTGAGACATTTAGGCCGGGCGCGGTGGCTCAAGCCTGTAATCCCAGCACTTTGGGAGGCCGAGACGGGCGGATCACGAGGTCAGGAGATCGAGACCATCCTGGCTAACACGGTGAAACCCCGTCTCTACTAAAAAATAAAAAAAAAAAAACTAGCCGGGCGAGGTGGCGGACGCCTGTAGTCCCAGCTACTCGGGAGGCTGAGGCAGGAGAATGGCGTAAACCCGGGAGGCGGAGCTTGCAGTAAGCTGAGGTCCGGCCACTGCACTCCAGCCGGGGTGATAGAGCAAGACTTCGTCACAGAAAAAAAAAAAAAAAAAAAACTGAGACATTTAAAATTTTTTACTGTCATTTAAAATTAACAATAACAAATACCTTCTGTATTAATGTAAATGATATTTTTAATGAAAAAACTGTATTTTGCAAGAGAAGAAATTGAGTGAGGAGAGTGACGTTGCTTGCATCTTTTAAAAATCTTTTATTTTTTACTCTTTTGAGACAGGGTCCCACTCTGTCACCCAGGCTGGAGTGTAGTGGCACAATCTTGGCTCACTGCAGCCTCCATCCTGCAGGGTTCAAGCGATTCTCCCACCTCAGCCTCCCCAGTAGCTGGGATTACAGGCACCCACCACCATACCTGGCTAGCTTTTGTATTTTTTATAGAGATGGAATTTCACCATGTTGCCCAGGCTGGTCTTGAACCCCTAAGCTCAAGCAATCCTCTGGTCTCGGCCTCCCAAAGTGCTGGGATTACAGGCATGAGCCACCGTGCCTGGCCTAAAATCTCTTTAGTATCTGGTTTGGTAACTGACACCTGGATTCTCCTCAGATCTGTTTTCATTTTAGTCTGTTGTGATTTGTTGTTTTGGATTTTGCCTGCAAAGAAAATCTGTTCTTGCACAGACATGTGGTTGAGACAGGGAGAACAGTTGTTTGTTTGTTTTTTGACACAGGGTTTGGCTCTGTCAGGGTTTGGCACTGGAGTGCAGTAGCACAAACATGGCTCACTGCAGCCTCGACTTTCAGACTCAAGCGATCCTCCCACCTCAGTCTCTCAAATAGCTGGGACCACAGGGGCATGACACCATGCCCAGCTAATTTTTTTTTTTTTTTTTTGAGATGGAGCCTCACTGTATTGGCCAGGCTGGAGTGCAATGGCATGATCTTGGCTCACTGCAAGCTCTGCCTCCTGGGTTCAAGTGATTCTCCTGCCTCAGCCTCCCAAGTATCTGGGATTACAGGCACATACCACCACGCCTGGCTAATTTTTATATTTTTAGTAGAGATGGGGTTTCACCATGTTGGCCTGGTTGGCCTTGAACTCCCGACCTCAGGTGATCCACCCACCTCAGCCTCCCAAAGTGCTGGGATTACAGGCGTGAGTCACCGTGCCAGGCTCTAGTCCTACTCTTTTCTATCTGTGACAGTTCCTCAGTTATTCCTTATCTTTCCTTGTTTTTCATGTCTTTTACGTCTTCAAAGAAGATAGTTTCTTCTTTTTTTTTTTTAGATAGGATCTCACTCTGTCACCCACACTGGAATGCAATGGTGCAATCATAGCTTACTGCAACCTCTAACTTCTGGACACATGTGCTCCTCCTGACTCAGCCTCCTGAGTAGCTGGAGTAGTGCAGACGTGCACTACCATGCCTGGCTAATTCTTTTTATTTTTTATAGAGATAAGGTCTCACCGTGTTGTCCAGGCTAGTCTCAAACTCCTGGGCTCAAGTGATTCTCCCACCTCAGCATCCCAAAGTGCTGGGAAGACAGGGGTGAGCTACCATGCCCAGGAGAGAAAGAGTTTCTTAAAGGTTAGTTGCAATGTGGAATCAGAAACCACATGAATGAACCGGCTTGGCATTTGCCGGTCTAGTGACCTTGGACAAAGCACTTTGCCTGGAGGCCTCTGTAAAAATGGGAAAGGCAGTAAAAACCCATCTCATAGTGCTGCCGTGGCAATCCAGTGAGATCATGGCTGTCCTTTTTCATCCTACACAATAACAATGGCAAGTACATGCTTATAAGTGCTCTAGATGGATAACTCGTTTAACCTGGTATCCACTTTAAGCTGTAGGTACCATTGCTACTCCCGTTTGACAAGAGAGTAAAACTGAGATCCATAGCAGGGGAAGAGTCTGACCCCAGTTCACATAGCCTGGGAATCTGAATGCTGGCAGGCTGGTTCAGGAGCCCACGATCTTTGTGGGTTTGTTTGTTTTGAGACAGAGTCTCACTCTGTCGCCCAGGCTGGAGTGCAGTGGTGCGGTCTTGGCTCACTGCAACCTCTGCCTCTCACGTTCAAGGGATTCTCCTGCCTCAGCCTCCCAAGTAGCTGGGACTACCAGCGCATGTCACCATGCCTGGCTGATTTTTGTACTTTTGTATTTTGTATTTTTTTGGTTTTTGAGTTGGAGTCTCACTCTGCTGCCCAGGCTAGAGTGCAGTGGTGCGATCTTGGCTCACTACAACCTCCACCTCCCAGGTTCAAGCGATTCTCCTGCCTCAGCCTCTCAAATAGATGGGACTACAAGTGCATGCCACTAAGCCCGGCTAATTTTTGTATTTTAATAGAGACAGGGGTTTCACTGTGTTGCCCAGGCTGGTCTTGAACTCCTGACCTCAAGTGATCCGTCCACCTTAGCCTCCCAAAGCGGTGGGATTACAGGCATAAACCACTGCACCCGGCCCCTAATTTTTGTATTTTTCAGTAGAGACGGGGTTTCGCTATGTTGGGCAGGCTGATCTTGAACTCCTGGCCTCAAATGATCCACCCACCTCAGCCTCCCAAAGTGCTGGGATTACAGGCATGAGCCACTGTGCCCGGCCTATTTTAAAACTCTTTAATTTTGTACCACTTTTAGATTTAGCAGAAACGTTCCAAAAATATTACAGAGTTCCTGTCTCCCCTCACTCGGTTTCCCCTGATGTTAACATTTTATGTAACCATGGTACAATGATTAAAACCAAGAAATCAAGATTGGTACAATACTGTTAACTAAACTACAGATCTCATTTGAATTTCACCCGTTTTTCTTCTAATGTCCATTTCCCCTTCCAGAATCTGATCTGGGGTCTCACATTGCATTTAGTGGTTGTGCCTCCCTAGTCTCCTCCCATCCATTAGTTTCTCAGTCTTCCCTTGTCTTTCATGATCTTGGTATTACTGAGTACTGATCAGCTATTTCATACAGTATCTCTCGTTTGGGGTTTGTCTGATACTTTCTTATGACTGGAATTAAGTTATATATTTTTGGCAAGACTATCATAGACGTGATGTTGTGCCCTTCTTGGTGCATGATATGAAGGATCAAGATGTGGCTATGACTTATTGTTGTGACTTACTGATGTTGACCCAGATTGTTTCATTAAGGAGGTGCCTGCTGGGTTTCTCCTCTATAAAGTAATTATTCTTCTCTTTGTAGTTAATAAATATCTTGAGGGAGATGGCTCAAGACAATGCAAATCCCGTTTCTCCTCAATGTTTGCTCACTAATTTTAGCATCCATCAGTGGATCTTATTGGCAACAATTATCAATGTGGTGTTTGCCTAATGGTGATTTTCTAATTTTCTAATTCCCTCCTTTTTTTTTTCCTTTTAAATTTTATAACTTTTGTTTTGTTTTGTTTTTGAGATGGAGTCTTGCTCTGTTGCCCAGGCTAGAGTGCAGTGGCGCGATCTCGGCTCACTGTAACCTCCGCCTCCCAGGTTCAAGCAATTCTCTTGCCTCAACCTCTCATGTAGTGGGGATTACAGGTGCACGCCACCATGCCTGGACAAGTTTTTGCATTTTAGAAGAGACGGGGTTTCACTGTGTTGCCCAGGCTGGTCTCGAACTCCTGAGCTCAGGCAATCTGCCTACCTCATCCTCCCAAAGTGTTAGAATTACAGGTGTGAGCCACTGCGCCCGGCTAATAACTTCTAATTTATTTATTTATTTATTTTGAGACAGAGTCTTGCTCTGTCACCCAGGCTGGAGTGCAGTGGCACAATCTCAGCTCATTGCAACCCTTACCTCCTGGGCTCAAGTGACCTTCTCACCTCTGCCTCCTGAGTAGCTGGGACTACAGGGATGCACCACCATGCCTGGCAATTTTTGCATTTTTGTAGAGACAGGGTTTCACCATGTTGCCCAGGCTGGTCTGGAACTCCTGGGCTCAAGCAATCCACCTGCCTCAGCCTCCCAAAGTGTAGGGATTATAGATGTGAGCTACTGTACCCAGCCTCCACACTTGTTTTTTTTTTTTTTTTTTTTTTGGTCTATTGTTCCTATTCAATATAGTAGCTCCTTCCATCTAATTGAAATTTTATTTTAAGAAAAAGCTGTCCCTTCCTGATCCCTTTATTAATTTATTCAATGATTTATTTATATCATGGACTCATGGATATCCATTTTATTCCATGGGTGAAAAATCTGATGTTATGATTGTCCCAGATTTGGTCTCTCAGAATTCCTTCAGATTGGGTTCTGTGTTGTTACAACAAGCCTCCATCATTTCTGAGTACGTCCTCACTTGATGACATCACAAATCATTCCAGGCTCCTCTTGTATATTTCCTGTTCCATCCCTGGAAGCACCTATTTCCCACAATGAGTTCCAGTTTCTTTTTTTTTTTTTTTGAGATGGAATTTCACTCTTGTCACCCAGGCTGGAGTACAGTGGCGTGATCTCGGCTCACAGCAACCTCTGCCTCCCGGGTTCAAGGGATTCTCCTGCCTCAGCCTCCCGAGTAGCTGGGACTACAGGCGTGCACCACCAAGCCCAGCTGATTTTTGTATTTTTAGTAGAGATGGAGTTTCACCATGTCAGTCTGGCTGGTCTCGAACTCCTGACCTTGTGATCGACCTGCTCAGCCTCCCAAAGTACTGGGATTACAGGCGTGAACCACTGCACCCAGCCCTCCAGTTCCTTTTTATTGGAGAATGGGTATTTAGAAATTAATATCTGGGCACTAGGTGTGCTCATTGCCACTGAGATGTCATAGCTTCTAGTTCCTCTCAACAAACACAGCGAGGCAATACATGCATGTACACAAAGCTTCATGTTCACACATCTATGTTTGAATCTGTATAAAATTTTTTTTTTTTGAGACGGAGTCTTGCTCTGTCGCCCAGGCTGAAGTGCAGTGGCGCAATCTCGGCTCACTGCAAGCTCTGCCTCCTGGGTTCATGCCATTCTCCTGCCTCAGCCTCCCCAGAAGCTGGGACTACAGGCGTCTGCCACCACGCCCGGCTAATTTTTTTTGTATTTTTAGTAGAGACGGGGTTTCACCGTGTTTGCCAGGATGGTCTCAATCTCTTGACCTCGTGATACGCCCCTCTCGGCCTCCCAAAGTGCTGGGATTACAAGCGTGAGCCACTGCGCCCGGCCAAATCTGTATAAAATCAATTACCTGGCCGGCCACGGTGACTCAGCACTTTGGGAGGCCGAGGCAGGTGGATCACTTGAGGTCAGGCGTTTGAGACCAGCCTGGCCCACATAGTGAAACCCCATCTCTACCAAAAATACAAAAAATTAGCTAGGCATGGTGGCATGTATCTGTAATCCCAGCCACTCAGGAGGCTGGGGCAGGAGAATCACTTGAACCCGGGAGGTGGGTTCAAGTGAACCAAGATCGCACCACTGCCCTCCAGCCTGGGCAACAGAGCGAGACTCCAACTCAAAAAAAAAAAAAAATTACCATGAGATCTTACTGATATCCCTGATTTCAGCCCAGGATCATGGGTTTATTTTAGCCTCATCTTTCCTTATTTGTAACTTCTTTCTCTAACACTCAGAAACTTGACTCTTACTGTCTACAATATATTTATTTGTTCAATCCTAGTGTATACATAAAGCAGTTACAGCTGGGTGTGGTGACTCACGCCTGTAATCTCAGCACTTTGAGAGGCCGAGGTGGGTGGATCACCTGAGGTCAGGAGTCAAGACCAGCCTGGCCAACGCTGTAAAACCCCATCTCTACTAAAAATACAAAAATTAGCTGGGCATGGTGGTGCGTGCCTGTAATCCCAGATACTTGGGGGGCTGAGGCAGGAGAATCACTTCAACTCAGGAGGCAGAGGTTGCAGTGAGCCAAAATCGTGCTATTGCACTCCAGCCTTGGCAACAAGTGTGAAACTTGATATATATATATATATATATATATATATATATATATATATATCAGTTTCAGAATCATTTACGGGTATGCCTGTGAGAAGCACGCAATGCCAAGGTGACAGCCTTTATGCACAGTCCTTTTCGTCTTTTGCCTTATAATAATACCCACTTAGGACACTGTTTCTTGCAGTTATTTTTCTTCCTTACCCCCTTCCACGTGGTTATGTTATTCATTTTTTTATCTGGTTAGGTCCACTTATTAGTGTCTCTATTCCACATTGGGTTCCCCCCATATCTTGATAGTTTTGTTTATTTTGTGAGTGTGTGAGGGAAACGTGAAACACGACTACAGTTCCAGGAGTCAAACTTATACGAAAAGCCTGACTCAGATAAGTGTCTCTGTTTCTTCATCCCTACTACTCTGTTCCTCTGTTCCCATTCCCCCTTTCATTTATTTATTTATTTATTTATTTATTTATTTATTTATTTGAGACAGAGCCTTGCTCTGTCTTGCCAGGCTGGAGTGCAGTGGTATGATCTCAGCTCGCTGCAGCCTCCGCCTCCCGGGTTCAAGCAATTCTCCTGTCTCAGCCTCCTGAGTAGCTGGGACTACAGGCGTGTGCCACCAAACCCGGCTAATTTTTGTATTTTTAGTAGAGATGGGGTTTCGCCATATTGGCCAGGCTGGTCTCGAACTTCTGACCTCAAGTGATCCACCTGCCTTGGCCTCCCAAAGTGCTGGGATTACAGGTGTGAGCCACTGAGCCTGGCCCCCCGCTTTTTTTCTTTCTTTCTTCTTTTCTTTCTTTTCTTTCTTTCTTTCTTTCTTTCTTTCTTTCTTTCTTTCTTTCTTTCTTTCTTTCTTTCTTTCTTTCCTTCTTTTCTCTTTCTTTCTTCTTTCTTTCTTTTCTTTCTCTCTTCTTTTTCCTTCCTTTCTCTCTCTCCCTTCCTTTCTTTCTCTTTTCCTTCCTTCCTTCCTTCCTTCCTCCCTTCCTTCTTTCCTTCCCCTCCTTCCTCAGCCCCCATTCTTTCTCTTTTTTTTTTTTTTTTTGAGACGGGTCTTGCTCTGTCACCCAGGCTGGAGTGCACTGAGTGGCACAATCTCGGCTCACTGCAACCTCTGCCTCCTGGGTTCAAGTGATTCTTCTGCCTCAGCCTCCTGCGTAGCTGGGATTACAGGCATGCACCACCATGCCCGGCTAATTTTTATATTTTTAGTAGAGACCAGGTTTTGCCATGTTGGCCAGGCTGGTCTCGAACTCCTGACCTTAAGTGATTTACCTGCCTGAACCTCCCAAAGTGCTGGGATTGCAAGTGTGAGCCACTACGCCCAGCTAATTTTTGCATTTTTAGTGGAGACAGAGTTTCACCGTGTTGGCCAGGCTGGTCTCAAACTCCTGGCCTCAAAGTGATCTAGCCACCTCGGCCTTCCAACGTGCTGGGAATACACATCTGGCCTCCTCTTTTTTTCTACCTCATTTTCCACCCATCCCCTGTAAGTAATTCATCTCTTTAGTACCTGGTGTATCCTTTAGTACCTGGTGTATTTCTTTTGTACAAATGAGCAGAGACACCTCCATATTTTCTTATACCCCCTTACATTAAGGGCAGCTAACTATACTCTTATGCACTTTGCTTATTTTGGTATAACAATATGTCCTGGAAACATTTCATAGCAATTCTTGGAGCTTGTCCTCATTCTTTTTTACACCATTGTGTGGATGTTATTCAGTCACTCTCCTAAATATGGGCATTTAGGTTGTTTCCCGTATTTTGCAATTACAAAGAGTACTGCCATAAATAACCCTGAGCACATGCATTTTTGTATGACTGGAGGAAGAACTCTTAACATTACACTACACCACACGGTATTTTTAAAACCTTGACTTGGGTGCTAACATTTAAGAATTTGAAGCTATCACTTCAAAATCTGGATTTTCATATCTATCTATATATGCTCCTGGGATATAAAAACCACCGTGTAGAGATGTGTTCTAGGCCGGGCGTGGTGGCTCACGTCTGTAATCTCAGCACTTTGGGAGGCTGAGGTGGACGGATCATGAGGTCAGGAGTTAGAGATCAGCCTGGCCAACATGGTGAAACCCTGTCTCTACTAAAAATACAAAAATTAGCCAGGCGTGGTGGCGTGCACCTGTAATCCCAGTTACTCAGGAGGCTGAGGCAGGAGAATCACTTCAAATGTGGGGCTGGAACCCCCACACAGAGTCCCTACTGGGGCACCACCTAGTGGAGCTGTGAAAAGAGGGCCACCGTCCTCCAGACCCCAGAATGGTAGATCCACCGACAGCTTACACTGTGCTCCTAGAAAAGCTGCAGACACTCAATGCCAGCCTGTGAAAGCAGCCAGGAGGGAGGCTGTACCCTGCAAAGCTCCAGGGGCAGAGCTGCACAAGGCAATGGGAACCCACCTCTTGCACCAGCATGACCTGCATGTGAGGCCTGGAGTCAAAGGAAATTGTTTTGGAGCTTTAAAATTTGACTGCCCTGCTGGATTTTGGACTCGCATGGGCCCTTTAACCTCTTTGTTTTGGCCAATTTCTCCCATTAGGAATGGCTGTGTTTACCCAATACCTGTATCCCCATTGTATCTAGGAAGTAACTAGCTTGCTTTTCATTTTACAGGCTCATAGTTGAAAGGGTCTTGACTTGTCTCACATGAGACTTTGGACTGTGGACTTTTGGGTTAACGCTTTTGGGGGACTGTTGGGAAGGCATGATTGATTTTGAAATATGAGGGTATGAAATTTGGAGGGGCCAGGGACAGAATGATACGGTTTGGCTCTGTGTCCCACCAAAATCTCATCTTGAATTGTACACCCATAATTCCCACATGTTGTGAGAGGGTCCTGAAGGGAGATCAGTTGAATCATGGGGGCAGTTTCCCCCTTACTGTTCTTGTGGTAGTGAATAAGTCTCATGAGACTGATGGCTTTTTTTTTTTTTTTGAGACGGAGTCTCCCTCTGTCGCCCAGGCTGGAGTGCAGTGGCTGGATCTCAGCTCACTGCAAGCTCCGCCTCCCGGGTTTACGCCATTCTCCTCCTCAGCCTCCTGAGTAGCTGGGACTACAGGCGCCCGCCACCATGGCCAGCTAGTTTTTTGTATTTTTTTAGTAGAGACGGGGTTTCACCGTGTTAGCCAGGTTGGTCTCGATCTCCTGACCTCGTGATCCGCCCGTCTCGGCCTCCCAAAGTGCTGGGATTACAGGCTTGAGCCACCGTGCCCGGCCTGAGACTGATGGTTTTATCAGGGGTTTCCGCTTCTGCTTCTTCCTCATGTTCTCTTGCCACCACCATGTAAGGGTATGTCTTTATCAGCAGCATGAAAATGGACTAATATAGTAAGTTGGTACCAGTAGAGTGGGGTGTTGCTGAAAAGATACCTGAAAATGTGGAAGCAACTTTGGAACTGGGTAACAGACAGAGGTCTGAACAGTTTAGAGGGCTCAGAAGGAGACAGGAAGATGTGGGAAAATTTGGAACTTCCTAGAGACTCGGTTGAATGACTTTGACAAAAATACTGATGATGATATGGACAATGAAATCCAGGCAGAGGTGCTCTCAGGTGGAGATGAGGAACATGTTGGGAACTGGAGCAAAGGTGACTCTTGTTAGCTTTTAGCAAAGAAACTGGTGGCATTTTGCCCCTGCCCTAGAGATTATTGGAACTTTGAACTTGAGAGAGATGATTTAGGGTATCTGGTGGAAGAAGTTTCTAAGCAGCAAAGCATTCAACATGTGCTATTAAAGGCATTCAATTCTAAAAGGGAAGGAGAGCATGAAAGTTCAGAAAATTTGCAGCCTGATGATGGGATAGAAAATAAAATCCCATTTTCTGAGGAGAAATTCAAACTGGCTGCAGATATTTGCATAAGTAATGAGGAGCTCAATGTTAATCCCCAAGACAGTGGGGAAAATATCTCCAGGGCATGTCAGAGACCTTTGCGGCAGCCCCTGTCATCACAGACCCAGAGGTCTAGGAGGAAAAAATGGTTTCATGGGCAGGGCCCAGGGTCCCTGTGCTGTGTGCAGTCTAGGGACTTGGTGTCCTGCATCCTAGCCACTCCAGCTGTGGCTGTCAGGGGCCAACATAGAGCTCGGGCTGTGGCTTCAGAGGGTGCAAGCCCCAAGCCTTGGCAGCTTCCACGTGGTTTTGAGCCTGCAGGTGCGCAGAAGTCAAGAATTGGGGTTTGGGAACCTCCGCCTAGATTTCAGAAGTAGTTTTCATGCTGTTGATAAAGACATACCTGAGACTGGGAAGAAAAAGAGGTTTAATTGGACTTACAGTTCCACATGGCTGGGGAGGCCTCAGAATCATGGCAGAGGTGAAAGGCATTTCTTTTTTCTTTTTTTTTTTGAGACAGAATCTTGCTTTGTTGCTAAGCTGGAATGCAGTGGCGTGATCTTGGCTCACAGCAACCTCTGTCTCCCTGGTTCAAGCAATTCTCCTGCCTCAGTCTCCCAAATAGCTGGGACTACAGGTGCACGCCACCATGCCCAGCTAATTTTTGTATTTTCAATAGAGATGGGGTTTCACCATGTTGGCCAGAATGGTCTCGATCTCCTGACCTCGTGATCCGCCCACCTTGGCCTCCCAAAGTGCTGGGTTTACAGGCATGAGCCAATACACCCAGCTGGTGAAAAGCATTTCTTACATGGCGGTGGCAAGAGAAAATGAGGAAGAAGCAAAAGTGGAAACCCCTGATAAACTCATCAGATCTCGTGAGACTTATTCACTACCATGAGAGCAGTATGGGGAAAACTGCCCCCTTGATTCAAACAGTCTCCCACTGGTCCCTCCCACAACACATAGGAATTATGGGAGTACAATTCAAGATGACATTTGGGCGGGGACACAAAGCCAAACCATCTCACGGAGGTTGCAGTGAGCCGAGATTGCGCCATCACACTCCAGCCTGGGCAACAGAGCAAGACTCCTCCTCAAAAAAAAAAAAAAAATTAACTGGGCATGGTGGCATGTGCCTGTGGTCCCAGCTTCTTGGGAGGCTGAGGCAGGAGGATAGCTTGAGCCCAGGAGGCCAAGGCTGCAGTAAGCGAAGATGGCACCACTGCACCTCTAGCCTGGGCAACATAGTGAGACCCTATCTCCAAGAAAAAAGAAAAGTCAATAGCTTTGCTAGTACTGGGCCCGTTTTCTGCTTGCTTGGTGGCTATCGCCAGATCTGAGTGATGGCTGCCCCTTTGAGATAGGGCAGGGTCTACAGTTGGCTACATGCTCTGTAACTCCTTGCTCACTTACAGGTGGCCCTTGTCTCCCTTTAGATCACCTGTGGCCTCCAGACACCCAAGCTGGCAACCTTTAAATGACATCATGTGTGTACAATAGTTGGTACAAGACCTGCACACAGTAAATAATGATATTAATAATAATACTCATTCCCCCATATAACCCTAAGTGTACTAGGCACTATTTCATTTGCTTTACTTATATTTATTCATCTAAGCCTCATAACAACCATATAGTGCAGAAACTATTATTTTTCCATTTTACAGACAGGAAAACTGAGGCTCAGAGAGGTGAAGTGATGTGCCCCAGGGAAGCTCAGCTTAGAAATGGCAGAGCTGGATCGTGCCTGTAATCCCAGAACTTTGGGAGGCGAAGGTGGGTGGATCACCTGAGGTCAGGAGTTCAAGACCAGTCTGGCCAACATGGCAAAGCTACATCTCTACTAAAAATGCAAAAATTAGCCAGGCATGGTGGCACATGCTTGTAATCCTAGCTACTCGGGAGGCTGAGGCAGGAGAATCGCTTGAACCTGGGAGGCGGCACAGGTTGCAGTGAGCTGAGATGGCACCACTGTACTCTAGCCTGGGCAGCAGAGTGAGACCCCGACTCAAAAAAAAAGAAGAAGAAGAAATGGCAGAGCTGGGATTGAACTTGGGCAGTTCCAGAACCTGTCTCCTTAACTACTAACTGTTCATCAGTGGTCAACGCCCCTCACTTTTTCTGCACATCCCTACCACCCTGCCCAGGCCTCACTCCTGGTCTATCCTCTGTCCCTTTCTCCCCAGGTGAGCCAGGCTCCATGACTGTAACCTGGACCACATGGGTCCCAACCCGCTCTGAAGTGCAATTCGGGTTGCAGCCGTCCGGGCCTCTGCCCCTCCGTGCCCAAGGCACCTTCGTCCCCTTTGTGGACGGGGGCATTCTCCGGCGGAAGCTCTACATACACCGAGTCACGCTTCGCAAGCTGCTGCCGGGGGTTCAGTATGGTGAGAGGGCCCCCAGGTTGAGCTCTTGATGGGGAATGGGAAGAGGAGTGGGATACAGACTAGAAGCTACCACTGGCCGGTGGCTCAGGCCGGGCTGGTAACTCCTCTGCCTATCTGCAAGCCTATTGTATGAGACCCCAGGATGAAAACGGAAGGTGCGGGGAAGGCAGATCGAAGGGGCATGGGCCAGCCCCAACCAGTCCCCCCATCTCCTCCCCTCCACCAGTTGGGGAAGGATGGGGTTGGAGGGAGCGTCCTGGGGCGGCCCAGCTGACGGCGACATTTTCCTCTCCCTTCAGTTTATCGCTGTGGCAGTGCGCAAGGCTGGAGCCGTCGGTTCCGCTTCAGAGCCCTCAAGAATGGGGCCCACTGGAGTCCCCGCCTGGCTGTGTTTGGGGACCTGGGGGCTGACAACCCGAAGGCCTTACCGCGGCTGCGCAGGGACACCCAGCAGGGCATGTACGACGCCGTTCTCCATGTGGGTGAGGCATCCGCAGGGGCGAGCGGAAGGATGGTGGTCAGCGCGCACGCGGAGGGATGGTGTGGGGAGCGCAGGTGGGGGGCGGTACCAGGACCGTGGAGGGGACAGGGCTGGGGCCAGTGTGTCTCTGAAGGGACAGGGGATGAGACTGGCTACGGAGATGGTGTCTGTGGCCAACCAGCCTGCCTTGGTTAAAATCCCAACTCTGGCACTCTTGCCAGGAGCAGGGGTTTTTCCCCCGTGTATTTTGATTAGAGAGAAAGCTGGTTCCGAGTTCGCAGGACTGTTATGATGACTACGTGAGTTCGCGTTGCCTGGCAGGGTGCAGGTGCACTTCGGTGTCCTTGTGCTGTTGTTATTATTGCTGCTGTTTTTATTTAAGAGAGGGAAGAGAATGAGATGGGTAATGGGGATTGGGGATTGTATGTTTCAAAGTGCAGGCGCTGGAATCAGGCTCCCTAGGTTTTATTTCTACATCTTCACTAGCCAGCTGTGTGACCTGGGTCCTCAGTTTCCCCATCTGAAATAGGAATAATAATAATACTAATGTTGGGCTGGGCGCGGTGGCTCATGCCTGTAATTCCAGCACTTTGAGAGGCCAAGGTAGGTGGATCACTTGAGGTCAGGAGTTCGAGACCAGCCTGGCCAACATGGTGAAACTCCATCTCTACTAAAACTACAAAAATTAGCCAGGTGTGGTGGCATGTGTCTGTAATCTCAGCTACTTGGGAGGCTGAGGCAGGAGAATCGCTTGAACCTGGGAGGCAGAGGTTGCAGTGAGCCAAGATGGCACCACTGCACACTAGTCTGGGCAGCAGCAGGAGACTCCGTCTCACAAAAAAAAAAAAAAAAAAAAGAAACAAAGAAAACAAAAACAAACAAACAAACCATCTTGGCCAGGCACAGTGGCTCACACCTGTAATTCCAGCACTTTGGGAGGCTGGTTTTGAATTCCTAGGCTCAAGTGATACTCCTGCCTTGGCCCCCTAAAGTGCTGGGACTAACCTGGCTCTCTCAATTCCAATGAAAGCAGAGCTGGGCCTGGGTCCTCACCCTCCTTCCGCCCCCTCCCCCAGGAGACTTTGCCTACAACATGGATCAGGACAATGCCCGCGTCGGGGATAGGTTTATGCGGCTCATTGAACCTGTGGCTGCCAGCCTGCCGTACATGACATGCCCCGGGAACCACGAAGAACGCTAGTGAGGACCGAGGGCTGTGGCGGTGGGCAAGGGCTGGATCAATGGAAACGGTCTCATTCTTCTTAGTGTCTCCTTTGAGTCTCTCATGCTGCAACATTTCAATTGTAGCAAGAGGAGATGGGGGTGGGCTGGAAGCCAGACTCAGGGCCCGACAGTGGCAGGGTATAGGAGTAGGGCTAGGAAATTCAGTCCCTCACCTCTATCCCTTGTACTTCCTTTATTCTAGCAACTTCTCTAACTACAAGGCTCGCTTCAGCATGCCGGGGGATAATGAGGGCCTGTGGTACAGGTAATGTGCAGGTGCCGGGGGACTGGCCCTCTCCCCTGAAAGATGGGAGATGCAGAGGAGCCCCGGTCCCTGATCCCTGCCCTTTGACTCCTCCAGCTGGGATCTGGGTCCCGCCCACATCATCTCCTTCTCCACCGAGGTCTATTTCTTTCTCCATTACGGCCGCCACCTGGTACAGAGGCAGTTTCGCTGGCTGGAGAGCGACCTCCAGGTAACCTGGGTGGAGGCCCCCTGTAGTCCCCTGGCTGGCCCCACCTCCCCCTCCACCCCCTACTCCTGGCCCCTCACCCTGGGCCCTTCTCCCTAGAAAGCCAATAAGAACCGGGCAGCCCGGCCGTGGATCATCACCATGGGGCACCGGCCCATGTACTGCTCCAACGCAGATCTGGACGACTGCACACGACATGAAAGCAAGGTGAGGCCCCTGCCTGGGAGACGGTGGGGAGGTGCCGAGAGCCAGGTGCGCGTCGGTGTGCGTCACCCTCACCCACTCATTCACCCTGCCCAGGTCCGCAAAGGCCTCCAAGGCAAGCTGTATGGTTTGGAGGATCTTTTCTACAAATACGGTGAGCAACCCTTGGGACCCATGCCCCACACCCCACCTCTGCCCGATTCAGAGGTCTGATCCCCGCTTGCTCTGTCTCAGGAGTGGATCTGCAGCTGTGGGCTCATGAGCACTCGTATGAACGACTGTGGCCAATTTACAACTACCAGGTGAGGCACGTGGAGGGCTGGGCGCCCACGCAGCTGGGGTCAGGGCGGTCAGATGTCCCCAGAATGGCCTCGTGTGACTGCCCGCCACCCAACGTTGTTCCCTTCCCCAGGTATTTAACGGCAGTGGAGAGATGCCCTACACGAACCCGCGAGGACCTGTCCACATCATCACAGGATCTGCCGTGAGCAGGGGGACGGGTGCCTTTGCCTTCTCTCTCTCTTTCTATCCATGGAGGGCTGACTTCGTTCCAGCCTGAGTGCTGGGTGCTTTATACAGTGGATATCACTTAACCCTCAGCCCTAAGGTCAGAAACTCCTAGCAGCATGCCCATTGGATAGATCCAGGAACAGAGCACAGACAGGAAGATACTACAGTGAGTTATGATCACTGTACTGTACTGTGTACTGTACTGTACTGTAGCCTAGGTGACAAAGCCAGATCCCGTCTCGAAACAAAAACAAAACAAAACAAAACAAAAAAACTATCTTTTCTTTTTTTTTTTTTTTTTGAGACGGAGTCTCACTCTGTTGTCCAGGCCGGAGTGCAGTGGCATGATCTCAGCTCACTGCAACCTCCGCCTCCTGGTTCAAGAGATTTCTGGCTAATTTTTGTACTTTTGGTAGAGATGGGATTTCACCATGTTGGCCAGGCTGGTCTCAAACTCCTGACCTCAAGTGATCTGCCTGCCTCGGCCTCCCGAAGTGCTAGGATTACAGGTGTGCCTGGCCCAAATGTCCAGTTTCTCCTCAAACTTTCACCCTCTTATTTTAGAACTCATTAGCGGACCCTGCCTGCAACAGTTATTACTAAACTGTTCTAATGAGAACCCTTCCTCCCTCCCTCCCTCCCTCCCTCCCTCCCTTCCTTCTTTCCTTCCTTTTTTGAGACGGAGTTTCACTCTTGTTGCCCAGGTTGGAGTGCAGTGGCGCGATCTTGGCTCACTGCAACCTCCACGTTCCGGGATCAAGCCATTGTCCTGCCTCAGCCTCTCGAGTACTTGGGATTATAAATGCCCACCCCCATGCCCGGTTAAGTTTTGTATTTTTAGTAGAGATGTGGTTTCACCATGTTGGCGAGGCTGGTCTCGAACTCCTGACCTCGGGTGATCGGCCCACCTTGGCTTCCCAAAGTGCTGGGATTACAGGCGAGAGCCACTGCGCCCAGTCTTACTATGCCGTTCTAATGGGGATTTTCTGTCGCCCTCACTCTTCCAAGATTTATTAATTGAGATCCTCCTGCAAGGCTGACTTGTGTCTTCTGCCACATTTGTTTAGTTGGTTAATTGTTTATTTATGTCTGTGTGAACTCATGGGTAATTTATTTTACTCTGCGGGTTATTATCCAACACGACTGTTATTTATCTGGATGTTTAGGTTGTGCCGGCTGCGGCCATCAGTGGGCTCCTGTCTCCTTTCCACTCGTCCCCTCCTTATTCTCTGGCACTTCAAAACATTCCAGGATCATCCTGTGTTTTTTCTGCTCAGCCTTGGAATCTACCCCTTCTCCATGGAGCGAGGCTTAGTTTTTTATTTTTAAATTTAATTTTAAAAAGTTTGGCCACACACAGTGGCTCACGCCTGTAATCCCAACACTTTGTGAGGCCGAGGCGGGCAGGTTGCTTGAGGTCAGGAGTTCGAGACCAGTCTGGGCAACATGGTGAAACCCAGTCTCTATTAAAAAAAATACAAAATTTAGCCATGCATGGCGGTGCACACCTGTAGTCCCAGCTACTTGGGAGGCCAAAGTGGGAGGATCATTTGAGCCCAAGAAGTCGAAGCTGCAGTGAGCTGAGATTGTGCTACTGCACTCTAGCCTGGGGACAGAGCGAGACCCCATCTCAAAAACAAAAGTGTTTTTAATAGAGACAGTCTCACTATGTTGCCCAGGCTGATCTCGAATTCCTGGGCTTAAGTAATTCCCCCGCTTGGCCTTCCAAAGCTGCTGCTTATAAATGATTAAGAGCAAAGTGAGGCAGGGTGCAGTGGCTCACGCCTGTAATCGCAGCACTTTGGGAGGCTGAGATGGGTGGATCGCTTGAGTCTAGGAGTTTGAGACCAGCCTGGGCAACATGACGAAACCAATTATTATTATTTTATATATATATATATATGCATATATATAAAAGTAACAATCACTTGTAATAAAAATTCAAACAGTTACAGACAGCAGGAGGTGAACAGCAGCCACTCACACCGCACATTGTCCCACTCTCAGCTGTTAACTCTCTTGAGGCATTTTATAATGTTCTCTGCATATACAAATGAGTAATTGTTTAGATAGAGACATGTTACTGTATTGCTTACTTTTTTTTTTTTTTTTTTTGGAGACGGAGTCTCGCTCTGTCACCCAGGCTGGAGTGCAGTGGCCAGATCTCAGCTCACTGCAAGCTCCGCCTCCCAGGTTTACGCCATTCTCCTGCCTCAGCCTCCTGAGTAGCTGGGACTACAGGCGCCTGCCACCTCGCCCGGCTAGTTTTTTTTGTATTTTTTAGTAGAGACGGGGTTTCCCCGTGTTAGCCAGGATGGTCTCGATCTCCTGACCTCGTGATCCGCCCGTTCGGCCTCCCAAAGTGCTGGGATTACAGGCTTGAGCCACCGCGCCCGGCCCTGTATTGCTTACTTTAAAAAACAAAAACAAAAACCACTTAGATTGTGGGTCATGCCCCAGTGGTTCTCAAACTTGGTGCACATCAGAATTACCTGGGGAGCTTTTAAAACTGCAATGCTTGGTCCTGACCCTGGTCAAAATACCAGAATCCCTGGCATTGATCTCCCAGAGTAGCTGCCACGTGGAGCACGAAATAGAATGCTGTCAGCACCAGATGGCTTCTCACGGCCCTTGGCAGTCAGGCTCTGCCCATGGGTGACTGCTATTCTGATTTTATCAGCACAAATTGGTTTTTTTCTTTAATTAAAAAATTTGAGGCCGGGCGTGGTGGCTCACGCCTGTAATCCCAACACTTTGGGAAGCTGAGGCGGGCGGATCACCTGAGGTCAGGAGTTTGAGACCAGCCTGCCCAACATGGCAAAACCCCGTCTCTACTAAAAACAAAAAATTAGCTGGGCGTGGTGGCGGGCACCTGTAATCCCAGCTACTCAGGAGGCTGAAGCAGGAGAATCGCTTGAACCCAGAAGGCGGAGGTTGCAGTGAGCCAAGATCACGCCATTGCACTCCAGCCTGGGTGACAAGAGCCCAACTCTGTCTCAAAAATAAAAAATTAAAAAAAAAATTGAAATTATTTCAGACCAACAGTAAAGTTGCACTAACAATACAAGGACTTTCCATATCCACTTCACCAAGATTTCCCAAATATGAACATTTAACCACTTTTTTTTTTTTTTTTAAGATGGAGTTTCACTCTTGTTGCCCAGGCTGGAGTGCAATTGGCGTGATCTCTGCTCACTGCAACCTCCGCCTCCCGGGTGCAAGCAATACTCCTGCCTCAGCCTCCCAAGTAGCTGGGATTACAGGCGTGTGCCACCACACCTGGCTAATTTTGTATTTTTAGTAGAGATGGGGTTTCTCCATATTGGTCAGGCTGGTCTCAAACTCCCGACCTCAGGTGATCCACCCACCTTGGCCTCCCAAAGTGCTGGGATTACGGGCGTGAGCCACTGTGCCCGGCTTAACCACATTTTTAAAGAAAAAAATAGAGATGGTGTCCAGCTCTGGCACCCAGGCTGGAGTGCAGTGGCTCCATCATAGCTCACTGCAGCCTCCAACTCCTGGGCTCAAACCATTCTCCTGACTCAGCCTCTTGAGTAGCTGGAACTATACGCATGCCTGGCTAATTTTTTTTAATTTAATTTTTACTTTTTGTAGAGACAGGGTCTTGCTATGTTGCCCAGGCTTGTCTTGAACTCCTGGCGTCAAGCAGTCCTCCTGCCTTGGCCTCCCAGTGTGCTGGGATTCCAGGTGTCAGCCACTGTGCTTAGCTAAACATATTTGTTTTAGTGTCTTTCTCTCTCCATTTTAGTCTTATTTTCAGGTCTAATCAAGAGCAAGTTGCAGACATGATGCCCCTTTACCACTTTCTCTGTATTTCCTTAAAAAAAAACCAAAAAAAAAAAAAAAAACCTTATATCATCACAGTATAATTATCAAATTCAAATTCAAGAAGTTAACATTGATAATACACTATTATCTACTCTACAGACCTTATTCAAGTTTAGCCAGTAGTCCCCTTGGTGTCTTTTAAATCAAAGCAAAGATTTTTCCAGCCCAGGATCTGACATCACGTGCTGTAATTAGGTGTCTTGTCTCTTTCATTCCTTTCTTTCTTTTTCTTTTTTTTCAGGCGGAGTCTCGCTCTGTCACCCAGGATGGAGTCCAGTGGCGAGATCTTGGTTCACTGCAACCTCCGCCTCCTGGGTTCAAGTGATTCTCCCGCCTCAGCCTCCTGAGTAGCTGGGACTACAGGCCTGCGCCACCACACCCAGCTAATTACTGTATTTTTAGTAGAGACAGGGTTTCACCATGTTGGCCAGGCTGGTCTCGAACTCCTGACCTCATGATCTGCCCGCCTCGGCCTCCCAAAGTGCTGGGATTACAGGCATGAGCCACCGCACCCGGCTGCACGATGTCTTTCTAACCTCTTTGAGCCTCTGATTTCTCAGCTGAAAGTGTGGTATGGATGGGTCTCATTACTGATGATACTCACTTTGATCACTCGGTTAGGGAGGTGTCTGCCAGCCCTCTCCACCATAAAGTGACTCTCTTTTTTCCTATGTAATTAACAAGCATCTCCTGGAGAGATACTTTGAGACTATGCAAACGTCCTGTTATGCCTCAAACTTTCCCTGCTAGTTTTATCATCCATTCATGATCCTTGCTTCAATCTGGTATTACAATGCTGGGTGCAAAATGGTGAATTTCCTCGCTCTGGCATCCTCTCTGCTCCTCAAGCCTGGCTTTTCTGCGGCAAGCACGAGCATTCTGTTTCGCCAGGCGTTGGTGTTTTAAAAAGCTTTCTTGGAGGGGCTACTGTGCAGCCAGGCTTCAGATCCAGTGATTTCTCTGTTCTTCGAATTGCTTTTTCCCCTTCACACACAATCTTGGCCATCTTTCTGTCTCACCCCACTTCCCTGCTTTGCGATGGCTATGCTATAATGTATTTAACTGACTCCCTGATGGGCGTTGGGATGGCTTCCGGTTCAGAGCTTTTACTGTAATGCTGTAGTGGGCAGAGTCTTACACAGCTGTGTAGTTTTCTAGAAGTCAGAGACCTGGAGTAGGGAAGCCTGCCCGGGACAAAATGTTCAATTGCAAAGCATTATTGTGGCCAAGTCTTTTTGTTTTTGTTTTTGTTTGAGACAGTCTCACTCTGTTGCCCAGGCTGGAGTGCAGTGGCATGATCTTGGCTCACTGCAACCTCCGCCTCCCAGGTTCAAGCAATTGTCCTGCCTCAGCTTCCCAAGTAGGTGGGACTATAGTTGTCCGCCACCACACCAGGCTAATTTTTGTATTTTTAGTAGAGACAGGGTTTCACCATGTTGGCCAGGCAGGTCTCTGACTCCCAACCTCAATTGATCTGTCGTTCTTGGCCTCCCAAAGTGCTGGGATTATAGGCGTGAGCCACCGGGCCTGGTCTCTATGGCCAAGTCTTAACTGTCTTCCTTGAGGGCAGCAGGGTCCTGGGCTGGCAGGTCATTTCTGCTTGCTTGCGGGTCCTCCACTTGCCCTGGGTCTGACCAGGTCTCGCTTCCCAGGGCTGTGAGGAGCGGCTGACGCCCTTTGCTGTCTTCCCAAGGCCCTGGAGTGCCGTGCGTGTGAAGGAGTACGGGTACACCCGGCTGCACATCCTCAACGGGACCCACATCCACATCCAGCAGGTGTCGGACGACCAGGTCAGTGAGGGGCAGGCCCGACTCATCTGACTGCACAGCCAGGCCCTGCCAGGCAAATGAGTTGTTAAAAACATGGACTCGGCCGGGCACAGTGGCTCATGCCTGCAATACCTGCAAGTTGGTGGGGCTAAGGCACGAGGATTGCTTGAGTCCAGGAGTTGAAGACCAGCCTGGGTAACATGGTGAGACCTAGTCTTTACAAAAACTACAAAAATTAGGCCAGGTGTGCTGATTCACACCTGAAATCCCAGCACTTTGGGAGGCCGAGGCAGATAGATCACTTGAGGTCAGGAGTTAGAGACCAGCCTGACCAACATGGTGAAACCCTGTCTCTACTAAAAATACAAAAATTAGCTCCCCGTGGTGGCAGGTGCCTGTAATCCCAGCTACATGGGAGGCTGAGGCAGGAGAATCACTTAAATCCGGGAGGTGGAGGTTGCGGTGAGCCGAGATGGCACCACTGCACTCCAGCCTGGGAGACAGAATGTCTTGGGAAAAAAAAAACAAAAACGAAAATTAGCCAAGTGTGGTGGCAGAAGTCTGTAGTCCCAACTACTTGGGAGGCTGAGGCAGAGGATTACTTGAGCCTAGGAGTTAGAGTTTGCAGTGAGCTATGATCTCGCCTCTGTACTCCAGCCTGGGCAACACAGTGAGACCCTAACTCAAAACAAAAAAACAAACAAATGTGGACTGTAGAACTAGAAACCTGCTCCTGCTACTTACCAGCTGAATGACCTTGAGCCACTCATCTAACTTTTTTTTTTTTGAGACGGAGTCTCGCTCTGTCGCCCAGGCTGGAGTGTAGTGGTGCGATCTCTGCTCCCTGCAACCTCTACCTCCCAGGTTCAGGAAATTCTCCTACCTCAGCCTCCCGGGTAGCTGGGATCACAGGCGCCCAACACCACACCTGGCTAATTTTTCATATTTTTAGTAGAGACGGGGTTTCACCATGTTGGCCAGAATGGTCTCGAACTCCTGACATCAAGTGATCTGCCCACCTCAGCCTCCCAAAGTCCTGGGATTACAGGCGTGAGCCACCGTGCTGGGCCCACTTATCTAACTTCTTTGAGCCTCAGTTTTCCCGTCTGTGAGAGGGGATGATCATAGTTTCCACCTCACAGGACTACGTGGGGGTTGAAGGACTTATTATATATAAAATGCTTAGAATAGTGCAGAACTTGGTAAATTTTGTAGGTATTTCCCATTGTGAGGCAGGGGAAGATAAAGATGGCAGGGTGGCACACAGGTGGGGGGAAATAATAAGATGGGTATGTGGTAGGGCTGGCTGAAGTTTAGGTGGACCCAAATAATAATGGCTCACCTTTCTTTATTTTTGCCATTGTAGTTTTTAAAAAATGATAATATTTATGATTTATTGAGCACCTACTGCATACCAGGCACTGCCTAGATGCTCTGTATTTAGTAGCATTTAATTAAATTAATTAATTTATTTATTTTTGAGACAGAGTCTCACTCTGTTGCCCAGGCTAGAGTGCAGTGGTGCAATCTAAGCTCGCTGCAACTTCCACCTCCCAGGTTCAAGCAGTTCTCCTGCCTCAGCCTCCCGAGTAGCTGGGATTACAGGCACATGCCACCACACCCGGCTAATTTTTTGTATTTTTAGTAGAGACAGGGTTTCGCCATGTTAGCCAGGCTGGTCTTGAACTCCTGACCTTAGGTGATCCGCCCGCCTCAGCCTTCCAAAGTGCTGGGATTACAGGTGTGAGCCACCGCATCCGGCTCCAGTAGCACTTTATACACCAAAACAATCTCATAGGAGTGGATTTCCTCTCATTTTATAGGTGAGGGAACTGAGGCTCAGAGAGGGAAAGTAATTTTCCCAGGGTCACACAGCTGGAGGACAGCCGAGCTGGGATCCCATAGCTACCATTTATCAAGTGGCGCATACACCGGGCTCAGGCTTTGTGTGCATGATCTCACTCGGTTCTTGCCATGACTCTGGGCATCTATTACTTTGTGCATCACATATGCTCAGAGATTCCAGCCACATGCTTAAGGCCACATAGAGGGTGGATGTGCTGGCCAGGCGCAGTGGCTGATGCCTGTAATCCCAGCACTTTAGGAGGCTGAGGCAGGTGGATCACTTGAGGTCAGGAGTTCAAGACCAGCCTGGCCAACATGGTGAAACCTTGTCTCTAGTAAAAAATACAAAAATTAGCCAGGCGTAGTGGTGCGTGCCTGTAATCCCAGCTGGTCGGGAGGCTGGGGCAGGAGAATGGCTTGAACCTGGGAAGCAGAGGTTTGGCAGTGAATCAAGATCATGCCACTGCACTCCAGCCTGGGTGACACCGCAAGACTCTGTCTCAAAAAAAAAAAAAAAAAGAGAGAGAGAGAGGGAAAGAGTGGATGTGCTGGAATATAAAGTAAGGTCTGTCTCATTCCAGAGTTTGTGCTCTAAGAATAGCCTCCACTTACATAGCCCTTTCCATATGCTGGGCTCTGTTTACACATACTATCTCATTTAACTCCCACAACATCTATGATGTGGGTACTGTTACTCTCCCCACCACTTTTCAGATGAGGAAAACTGAGGCCCAGAGAGGTCTAGCCACTTGCTCGGGGTTGTACAGCCCATCAGAGGGCAAAGAGGGGATTGGAACCCAGGCCATCTGGCCCCAGAGTTCAGGCTTTCAGCTCTAACTACTGTCCCTGTTTTTGTCCCTCACAGGATGGGAAGATCGTAGATGATGTCTGGGTGGTGAGACCCCTGTTTGGCCGGAGGATGTATCTCTAGGGATGGGGGCAGCTCTCCTCCAGAAGCCTACGTTTTGCTGCCTTGGCTGCTGTGACCAGAAACTGCCCAGGCCTGGGTGGGGATTTGGGTGGGCCCTGACTCCCCTGCCCTCCAGAGGCCCCATGTAGGGTGCATGCAGCCCTATGGAGCTGGGGCAGCTGTTCCCTCCTGGAGAGATGGGAGTCCTGGCTGGCTGGGGAGGGAGGGCAGGTGTGCGGGCACAGAGTGACACAGAGCAGGTCTCTGCTGGCAGGGCACCACCCTCCTGCATAGCTCTGATCGGGCGAGGTGCCCACAGGGCTTCAGGCATCAAGAGGCTTAAGCTGTGGCTCCATGGACTCTGCGCATCTTCCGGGGATACCCCTGGGCTGCCTCCTGTCCTGCCCACCGGGCAAGGGCATCACCAGCCTTCCGTCAGCAAGGTGGCCACAACCGTCATGACGCTACTCACCAGCAGGTGGTGTCGGGGACTTTTTCTTCTGAGCGCGGCATTGAGAGTTGGTCTGAAGCCTGGCTCCCGCTTCACTGCTTCAGGACTGCTACCGAGAGTCCCTTCGTGCCTCAGTTTCCCAGCCTGGCACCGTCTTATCTGGGAAGAGGAGACGTGTTAACACTCTTGCCTCCCAGCTAGGGCAGATGACGAACTGCGAGAGCCCACAGAGTTGCCAGTTCCTTCCCTCTCTCCTTTCTTTCTTTCCCGTCTTTTATTTATTGAATCATAATTTATCCAGCATCTACCATGTGCCAGGCTCTGTTCTCAGAGCTGGAGAGACAGCCATTTACAAGACAGAGATCTCGGCCCTCACAGAGCTGACACCCTAACCAGAGAGTTGGACAAAAACCGCGATAAATGAGTTGGTTAAATGACGATTTGTGCATAGAAAATGCAGGGACAGTGAAGGAATGGTTGCAGTTTTCAGGGGGATCTCACTGAGAGGGCAACATTTGATCTGAAGGAGGTGGGGAAGGAGCCAGGTGGGCAGACATCTGGGGAAAGAGCGTTCCAGGCAGAGGAATAGCCAGTGCAAAGGCCCTGAGACAGAAATGTGCCTGGCTGGCCAGGTACAGTAACTCACATCTGTAGTCCCAGCACTTTGCGAGGCTGAGGCGGACGGATCACTCGAGCCCGGGAGTTTGAGACCAGCCTGGCTGACACGGCGAAATCCTGTCTCTACCAAAAATACGAAAATTAGCTGGGCATGGTGATGTGTGCCTGTAGCCCCAGCCGCCCAGAAGGCTGAGGTAGGAGGATGGCTTCAGCACAGGAGGTTGAGGCTGCAGTGAGCCACGATTGCGCCACTGCACCCCAGCCTGGGCAACAGAGCAAGACCCTGTCTCAAAAAATATATGTAAATAAAAAAGTTTTAAAAAGAGAAAAATAAAACAAGGAAACGTGCGTGCCCTGTTGGAGTGTCCACGAGGAGGCCACTGTGGCTGGAGCAGGGAGAAGTGAGAGGGAGACCGAGCTTGAGGACAGGGCAATGGTGGGGATGGCTTTTACGGGGCCTTACAGGCCACGGTGAGGACTTTGGGTGGAGCCAGAGGAGGCTCTGAGCAGGTGAAGGAAGTGGTCGGACTCCACGAGTCACAGGTAAAGGCCCCAGGGCTGACGGCTGCCCTGGGACCTGCGGGCTCCCAGCCCTGCCGGATGACCTGAGATCTATCTATTCCCCCATCACGGGCATGGTTTCTGCCTCCGCAGATTTTATTCCCTCCCACCCACCCCTCACTTGGCCCAAGGCATGCAGGACTCCTAGCCGTTCCTGGAACACAGCCAGCTCTTTCTCACTGCGGGGCCTGGGCGCTGGCTGTCTGCCCCTGTGTGCCCTCTCCCCAGCTCATCCCAGGCTGGCACCTTCTCAACCTCAGGTCTCAACCTCAGTGTCCCCTCCTCAGAGGCCTTCTCTGCTGACCCCAGCAAAAATATCCTCTGTTGCTGCCTGCCCCTTCCCCATTTTACTTCCATCTGTAATTCTCTCCTTGATGGGTTAACTTGTTCATTGGCTGTCTACACCCACAAGGCTAAGTCTGTGAGGGTGGTGACCCTGAGTTCGACACCTCTGCCAAATCCTCCCAGGCCCCTACTCAGGCTGGGCTGGGGACTCTGGGCTCCCCTGCAGTTCCAGTCCTGCCCATTCTAGGCCATCACTGTCTGGAGATAGGTCTCTCTGACTCCCCCACTGGACTTCAACCTCAGAAGGACGGGGCCCAGAGCTGCATCCCAGCATTGCCCAGCACAAGATAGATGCTTAATAAATATTGATTGCCTTAATGAAGGCCACTACATGCCAGGCTCCGGCCAGGCAATGCCAGGGACAGTGATGAATCGGCTACAGTCATGCCCTCTGGGAGCTCGCAGGCAGCCAGGGAAACACGGTTACTCAACACAGGTGATGAGCAGTGAGAGAATCCCGTGGCGAGCCGGGCCAAGACCGCGAGGTCACAAGCTGGACGGTCATGGAGTGCTGTGGCCACTGACTGAACTGGTGCCCTGTGTGGGCCTGGCATGCCCTGTCCCGGGCTGGGTGAGGCTGTGGACATGCCGGGAGGTGGCAACCTCCACAGAGGGCAGAGGTTGGACACTGGTGTCAAACAGAAACTGGTTCAAATCCCAGCTCCGCCAATTCCTGTGTGACCATGGGCAAGTCGGCAACCTTCTCTGAATCTGTTTCTTCATCTGTAACCCAAGAATGATAATATTCTGTGAGGCTGCCTTGGGGTTAAATGAGATTGAAAGCCTTGGGATCTATCTTGATTCCTCTTTTTCTCATGCTCCACATCCAAGTGTCTAGAAAATCCTGTTTGCCTTGCCTTCGAAATGGATCTAAACTCCTTTTTTTTTTTTTGACAAGGAGTTTCACTCTTGTCGCTCAGGCTGGAGTGCAGTGGTGTGAGCTCACTGCAACCTCTGCCTTCCAGGTTCAAGCAATTCTCCTGACTCAGCCTCCCAAGTAGCTGGGATTACAGGAGCGTGCCATCACTCCTGGCTAATTTTTTTTTTTTTTTTTTTTGAGACGGAGTCTCGCTCTGTCGCCCAGGCTGGAGTGCAGTGGCGCAATCTCGGCTCACTGCAAGCTCCGCCTCCCGGGTTCATGCCATTCTTCTGCCTCAACTCCTGGCTAATTTTTCTATTTTTAGTAAAGATGGGGTTTTACCGTGTTGGCCAGGCTGATCTCGAACTCCTGACCTCAGGTGATCCGCCTGCCTCGGTCTCTCAAAGTGCTAGAATTACAGGCGTGAGCCACCATGCCTGGGTCAATCTAGACTCTCTACACTTTTGCCACCCCAAAGCTCCCACCCTGGTCCTGTCTACACTCATTTCCTACAGACTCCTTGGATTCCCTGCTCCCTCCTTGTCCCTGGAGTCTGTTCCCCACACACAACCAAAGGCACCTGTGAACACCTGCATCAGATCACATCCGCCCCGGCTCACAGATCTCCCATGGTTCCGTCTCAGGTCCACGAGGCCCTAGACGATTTTACCCCGTCACCCCTCTGTCCTCATCCCCTTCAATCACCCCCCTCGCCCACTCTGCTGCAGCCACACTGGCCTCTGCATTGGACTCACCGCCCACTTTTGCACTGGCAGGTCCCTCTGCCGGGGACACGGTTCCCCCAGAGATCTGTATGACTCCCTTTCTCCCCTCCCTCAGGTCCTTACTCAGTGCCACCCTCTCTGACCCTCTTGTTTAAAATAGCTCCACCTAACCCGAGGTCATCGAGTTCAGTGAAATAAGCCAGGCACAGAAAGACAAACCTCGCATGTTCTCACTCGCTCGTGGGAGCTAAAAGTCGAAACAATTGATCTCACAGACACAGCGAGTAGAAGGATGGTGGCCAGAGGCTGGGAAGGGTGCTGGGGGGCTGCAGGGGATGTGCTTTTTTTGTTTCTCTTTTTGGTTTTTGAGATGGAGTCTTGCTGTTTCGCCCAGGCTGGAATGCAATGGCGAGATACCGGCTCACTGCAACCCCTGCCTCCTGGGTTCAAGCAATTCTCCTGCCTCAGCCTTCTGAGTATCTGGGATTATAGGCACCCACCACCACACCTGACTAATTTTTATATTTTTAGCAGATACAGGGTTTCACCATGTTGGCCAGGCTGATCTCGAACTCCTGACCTCAAGTGATCCACCTGCCTCGGCGTTCCAAAGTGCTGGGAATACAGGCATGAGCCACCGCACCCAGCCTTGGTTTTGTTAATGGGTTTAAAAAAAAAAAATAGAATGAATAAGACTTACTATTTGATCACCCAATAAGGTGACTAATCTCAATAATAATTGCACAGTTTTAAATAACTAAAAGAGTGTGATTGGGTTGTAACACAAAGGATAAATGCTTGAGGGAATGGAAACCCCATTCTCCATGATGTGATTACTTCACGTTGCATGCCTGTGTCAAAATATCTCACATACCCCATAAATACACAAACTTACTATGGACCGAACAAAAATTAAAACCTAAGACTGGGCACTGTGGCTTATACCCGTAACCCCAGCACTTTGGGAGGCCGAGGTGGGAGGATCATTTGAACTCAGGAGTTTGAGACCAGCCTGGCCAACATGGCGAAATCCCATCTCTAGCAAAACTACAATTAGCTGGGTGTGGTGGCGTGCACTTGTGGTGCAGCCACTCAGGAGGCTGACGTGGGAAAATCGCTGGAATCCAGGAAGTTGAGGCTGCAATGAGCTAAGATCGCGCCATTGCACACCAGCCTGGATGACAAAGTGAGATCCTGTCTCCAATAAATAAATAAATAAATAAATGTAAATTAATTCTTAAAAAATTAATAATTAATAATAAAATAAAACAGCTTTACCCTCCACATACCTCCCATCTCCCTTCCCTGCTTTATATTCCTTCAAGACTCTGAGGGCTGGGTGCGATGGTTCCACGCCTATAATCCCAGCACTTTGGGAGGCCAAGGTGGGCAGGTCACCTGAGGTCAGGAGTTCAAGACCAACCAGAGGTCATCGGGCTGGCCAACATGGTGAAACCCCGTCTCTAGTAAAAATACAAAATTAGCCAGGTGTGGTCATGCACACCTGTAATCCCAGCTACTCAGGAGACAGGAGAATCGTTTGAACCTGGGAGGCAGAGGTTGCAGTGAGCCAAGATAGCACCACTGCACTCCAACTTGGGTGACAGAGCAAGACTCCATCTCAAAAAAAAAAAAAAAAAAAAGGCATTTACATCTTGTGACCCCACTATATAGACATGTTTAATTATTTGTTCCTTTTCTCCCCCAACAGAATGTGAGTTCCCTAGACCACAGGTTTTGTTTGTTTGTTTGTTTGTTTTCTGCCAGTTCTGTCCCCTACTGTTACCTTGGTCCCTGGTATACAGTAGGTGCTCAATAAATGTGGTTTGCACGGAAGAAGGAAGGCATGAGAAATAAAGGTAAAATGCTTAGCACAGGGCCTGGCACTGAGGGATGCTTATCAGTAGGAATGACAGTGACTTAGGTGACTCAGATAAAGGCTCAGCCCTTAGGAGCTTCCCGTGGCTGGGTGTGCAGCAGACAGGCATGCAGGACTGATTGCAACACCTGCCCTGTGTGACGTGCACAGGAAATTGCAGGTTGCAGGGCCGGAGACCCTGAAGCTTCTGAGAGATGAAGCTGAGCAAGGTCTTTTATTTTTTTTATTTTTTTATTTTTATTATTATTATTTTTTGAGACGGAGTCTATCTCTGTCGCCCAGGCTGGAGTGCAGTGGCCGGATCTCAGCTCACTGCGAGCTCCGCCTCCCGGGTTTACGCCATTCTCCTGCCTCAGCCTCCCGAGTAGCTGGGACTGCAGGCGCCCGCCACCTCACCTGGCTATTTTTTTGTATTTTTTAGTAGAGACGGGGTTTCACCGGGTTAGCCAGGATGGTCTCAATCTCCTGACCTCGTGATCTGCCCGTCTCGGCCTCCCAAAGTGCTGGGATTACAGGCTTGAGCCACCGCGCCTGGCGTCTTTTTTTTTTTTTTTTTTCTGAGACAGGGTCTCACTGTGTCGTCCAGGTTGGAGTGCAGTGGCACAATCATGACTCACTGCAGCCTTGACCTCCCCAGGCTCAAATGATCCTCCCACCTCAGCCTCCTGAGTATCTGGAACTACTAGACGTGCCACCATACCCAGCTAATTTTTGTATTTTTTGTAGAGATGGGGTCTTGTTATGGTGCCCAGGCTGGCTTCCAACTCCTGGGCTCAAGCAATCAGCCAGCCTTGACCTCCCAAAGTGCTGGGATTACAGGTGTAAGCCACCACGTCCCCGGTCACAAGGCTTTCAAAGGCTGCACAGATGCCTGCACTGCAGGCTGGGGTTGGGAGGTAGCGGGTGGTCCCAGAGAGGGAAGCAGGGCCACGGGGAGAGCCCATGGGAAAACTGGGGGATCCGTGGGGCTCTGGATTCATTCATCAATAAGTATTTATTTATTACACTCCTTTGTTGCTCAAATCAGCCAGAAGTGGTTTCTGTTGACGGCAACTGAGAACCATGAAAGAAACATGCACCCCCTATGAAGGGAAAACCTTTGAAACTGTTTTTTCTCTGCTCTCACACCACAACGGCCAGTCGCGCGGTGGCTCATGCCTGTAATCCTAGAACTTTGGGAGGCTGAGGCAGGCAGATCACTTGAGGCCAGGAGTTGGAGACCAGCCTGGCCAACGTGGTGAAACCCCTCTCTACTAAAAATACAAAAATTAGCCAGGCGTGGTGGCAGGCACCTGTAATCCCAGGTACTCGGGAGGCTGAGGCAGGAGAATCACTTGAACCCGGGAAGCGGAGGTTGCAGTGAGCCGAGATCATGCCACTGTACTCCAGCCTGGGCAACAAAGCAAGACTCTGTCTCAAACAACAAAACAAAACACCATAACAGTCATCAACAAAGAACGTGATCAAATGCAGGGGGCGAGTACCTCCACAGACCAAGCAGCAGACACCGGCTGGGTGTCCTCCAACTCAATTCTGACACCATCTACCCAAAGATGGCCTCAGATCCCACAGGCTGAGGGCTCAGGCCCACAGACTGCTCCCTCCTTCCCCCCAGTCACATGTCTGGGTCTCCGGGGAACTTCTGACTGGCCAGCTTCAAGTTAGGGTCTCCACAACCCCCTCTTGGGGTTCGATTTATTTGCTAGAGCAGCTCACAGAACTCAGGGAAACAGTTACATTTAAGGTTTACGACTAAGGATACTTAAATGAAGAGATACATAGGGTGAGCATAGCAGCTTCTGTCCCCATGGAGTTGGGGCGCACCACCCTCCCAGCACCTGAATGAGTTCTTCATTTATTCTTATTTTTTGAGATGGAGTGTTTGGCTCTTGTTGTCCAGGCTGGAGTGCAGTGGCGCAATTTTGGCTCACTGCAACCTCTACCTCCAGGGTTCCAGCGATTCTCCTGCCTCAGGCTCCTGAGTAGCTGGGATTACAGACGCCCACCACCACACCTGGCTAATTTTTGTATTTTTAGTAGAGACGGGGTTTCACCATGTTGACCAGGCTGGTCTTGAACTCCTGACCTCAGGTAATACACCCGCCTCAGTCTTCCAAAATGCTGGAATTTCAGGCGTGACCCACTGCACCTGGCCTATTTTTATTTTATTTTTTGAGACAGGATCTTGCTCTGTTGCCCAGGCTGGAGTGCAGTAGTGCAATTACAGATCACTGCAGCCTCAATGTCCAGGGCTCAAGCAATCATCCTCCCTCAGCCTCCCAAGTAACTGGGACCACAGGTGAGTGCCACCAGGCCCGGCTAATTTTCTTTTTTCTTTTTCTTGTAGAGACAGTGGTTGGGGGGCGAGGGTGGTGGGGGGTCTCGCTATGTTTCCCAGGCTGGTCTTGAACTCCTGGGCTCAGGTGATCCTCCTGCCTCCCAAAGTGCTGGGATTCCAGGCGTGAGCCACCATGCCCGGCCTGCATTTTATATTTTTATTGGCTACATTTGGCCACCCTAAGATTGAGCAAGGGGGACATGGAGGGAGATGAGGACAGAGCCTGTGGAGCGGGCAAAAAGTCGAGGAGGAAACTCAGTTTCTCCCGGATCCCACACACACAGCCAAAGAGACAGGATGCTCTTGGAGGTTTTTTGCAGGGGTTTCTGTTATATGGGTTCCCTCCTAGGACAGGAGTCTTTCCTCTTAGCCCCTTCCTCCCTCCGGATCTTCGGTGCTTCTTTTCAGCAAATTTTAAAAATGGTAATAGTTTTATTTTATTTCAGGTGAGAAAGCAACACACTCATTGCTAAAAATATATAAACTCAAACCATGCAAAAAAGGATAAAGCAGACACAAAAATGATAGTTACGTGAGGTAATGCATATGTTAATTAGCTAGAGTTAGTCATCCCAAAATGTATATATACTTCAAACATCGTGTTGTACACGTTAAATACATACACTTTTATCTGTTAATTTTTAAAAAGAGGGCTGAAATCTCAGCACTTTGGGAGGCCAAGGCAGGAGGATCGCTTGAGGCCAGGAGTTCAAGACCAGCTTGGACAACAAAGTGAGACACTCTCCCCGTCCTTGCTAGCTAGCTAGCTAAATAAAAAAAAATAATAATAAAATAAAATAGAATGTAGGCCAGGCGCGGTGGCTCACTCCTGTAATCCCAGCACTTTGGGAGGCTGAGGAGGGCAGATCACCTGAAGTTACAAGTTCGGGAGCAGCCTGGCCAACATGGTAAAACCCCATCTCTACTAAAAATACAAAAAGAAATTAACCAGGCATGGTGGTGTGTGCCTGTAATCCCTGCTACTCTGCAGGCTAAAGCAGAAGAATTGCTTGAATCTGGGAGGCAGAGGTTGCAGTGAGCCGAGATTGCGCCACTGCACTGCAGCCTGGTTGGACAGAGCGAGACTCTGTCTCAAAAAAAAAACAAAAACAAAAACTTATATTAGTATGATTGTTTGTTAACATTGATAAACCAATATTGATATATTATTAACTAAAATCCAAATTTTATTCTACTGCATTTTAAAAACATTTTTAACATAATTCTATTGAAAAATAATTTTTTTTTTTGAGACAGGGTATCACTCTGTCACCCAGTCTCTTGAAAGATATCACCAAAAAGCTGCCCAGATCCAGTCCACAGTGGGGTATTAGAGTGCTGATAGTGTATACTCTCATCAGCACTAATTATATAATATATATTTAAAAACATTTTTCTGAGAGACCAAAAGCAAATCTCAGTTTAATACTTATTTCAGGCCGGGCGCGGTGGCTCAAGCCTGTAATCCCAGCACTTTGGGAGGCCGAGACGGGCGGATCACGAGGTCAGGAGATCGAGACCATCCTGGCTAACACAGTGAAACCCCGTCTCTACTAAAAATACAAAAAATTAGCCGGGCGTGGTGGCGGCCCCTGTAGTCCCAGCTACTCGGGAGGCTGAGGCAGGAGAATGGCGTAAACCCGGGAGGCGGAGCTTGCAGTGAGCCGAGATCGCGCCACTGCACTCCAGCCTGGGCGACAGAGCGAGACTCCGCCTCAAAAAAAAAAAAAAAAAAAAAAATACTTATTTCATTATTTGTTCACCAATTCAATTTTTTGTATTCACTGTCTGTGTTATTTATTTATTTATTTTAGGTCCTTTGCCTATTTTTTTCTGTTGTATGTTTACCTTTTTCTGTTATTGATCTGCAGATGCTCTTTACATATGAAGGACATAAAACTTTGCTTGCCATCCATACTTTACAATGTATCTTTTTCCTTGATGTACTGAAATGTATCATTTTTATGAAGCCAAATCCTCTTCACCCTCCTTGCCTTTTTCCATTCCTCAAGGTCACCTCCTCAACACCCCCACTGGGAAGCCTTCTGTAGGGGGGCTTTTTGGAGTCTGATTTTCCTCTTCCAGGGTCCTGGAGTAGCAGGGCCTGATTGCTCACCCTGAGTAAGCCCTTGGGGTGGATCTGTCCCTGGGATTGTTCCAGGGATCTGACTACTGACTGCAATCCCCAACTAAGTTAGAAGGGGACTTCCCCAAAAATGAGTTCTAGAACCTAAAGCTCTGAAGTTTGTGCAGGGCGTTAAAGAGGCAAAGGCTTCACCTGCCCCTCCTCCTGTCACTATGACCAGAACAAGATGTTGTCATCTCAGCTCCTGGTCTTGTTTTTTTTTTGTTTTTTTTTTTGTTTGTTTGTTTGTTTGGTTGGTTGGTTTTTTTTTTTTTTTTTTTTTTGAGACGGAGTCTTACTCTGTCGCCCAGGCTGGAGTACAGTGGCCGGATCTCAGCTCACTGCAAGCTCCGCCTCCCGGGTTTACGCCATTCTCCTGCCTCAGCCTCCCAAGTAGCTGGGACTACAGGCGCTCACCACCTCGCCCGGCTAGTTTTTTGTATTTTTTAGTAGAGACGGGGTTTCACTGTGTTAGCCAGGATGGTCTCGATCTCCTGACCTCGTGATCCGCCCGTCTCGGCCTCCCAAAGTGCTGGGATTACAGGCTTGAGCCACCACGCCCGGCCTGTTTGTTTGTTTTTAATGATTCTGCAAGACACAAGCATTTCAAAAGAGTACAAAAACAAGAATGTTTAATGCTGACAATGATTCTTCTTCTTCTTTTTTTTTTTTTTTTTTTTTGAGATGCGATCTTGCTCTGTCGCCAGGCTGGAGTGCAGTGGTGCAATCTTGGCTCACTGCAACCTCTACCTCCGGGTTCCAGCAATTCTCCTGCCTCAGGCTCCTGAGTAGCTAGGATTACAGACGCCCGCCACCAAGCCTAGCTAACGGGGTTTCACCAAGTTGACCAGGATGGTCTCTATCTCTTGACCTCGTGATCCGGCCGCCTCGGCCTCCCAAAGTGCTGGGATTACAGGTGTGAGCCACTGCGCCCGGCACCCAGTGCTGACAAGGATTCTTTAAAGGGCACGTTTTCTCTGAAGGCTGCTGGGAGTGTGAGTTGGATCCCTATAGCACAATTTGGCAATGTGTGTCCCAGGCCATGAGGAGGCAGCAGAGGGCAGTCAATGAGAACAGTGCCCAGGAGTCAAAGCTGGGTTTGCCCCCTTGGTCCTTGAGTTTGAGCAAGTGAAGTTACTCCTCTAAGCCTCAGTTTCCTCCTCTGGAAAAGGGATGAATATTCACAGCTTTAGTTGTTACAATTACAGGGCTTAGCACCATGCCTCCTCATGCACAGAAATGCTTGAAACATGGGAACTGTTATCATTTTTTTTTTTTTGAGAGAGTCTCACTCACTCTGTCGCCCAGGTTGGAGTGCAGTGATGCCACCTCTGCCGCCTTGGCTCACTGTACCCTCTGACTCCCAAGTTCAAGCGATTCTCCTGCCTCAGCCTCCTGAGTAGCTGGGATTACAGACGTGTGCCACCACGTCCAGCTAATTTTTGTATTTTTAGTAGAGACGGGGGTTTCACCAGGTTGGCCAGGCTGATCTCGAAATCCTGACCTCAAGTGATCCGCCTGTCTCGGTCTCCCAAAATGCTGGGATTCCAGGCGGGAGCCACCGCACCCAGCCAGTTACTATTCTTAATTCTTAAAGATATACCTTCTCCTTGACCCAGAAGTTTCATTTGCAGTAGGAACAATAATTAGAGACAGGCACAAGGAAATAGAGACGGGCACAAATATTTAGCTGCTTGGATGTTGCGTGACAGGGAGGATGGTTATTTATAATGGCAAGGTACTACAGCATAGATGTTCAAAAGGACAGTGATTAAACAAATTCAAGTTCATTGATAGGATGGCATCTTACGTAGTCATTAAAACTAATCTTCTTGAAGAATATTTAATGACATGGAAAGACACTGGTGATATTTACAATCTTGTGTTTTAAAAGACACAACATTCTAGGCTGGGCGCGGTGGCTCACACATGAAATTCCAGCACTTTGGGAGGCCGAGGGGGGCGGATCACCTGAGGTCAGGAGTTCGAGACCAGGCTGACCAACATGGAGAAACCCCCGTCTCTACTGAAAATACAAAATTAGCTGGACGTGGTGGCACATGCCTGTAATCTCAGCTACTCAGGAGGCTGAGGAGGGAGAATCGCTTGTACCTGAGAGGCGGAGGTTGTGGTGAGCTGAGATCATGCCATTGTACTCCAGCCTGGGCAAGGAGAGCAAAACTCTGCCTCAAAAAAAAAAAATAAATAAATAAATAAATTAAATAAAAGACACAACATTCTTTACAAATGTATGTGTCCAATTTTGTTAAAAGAGAAAAGGGGTCAGGCATGGTGGCTCACACCTGCAATCCCAACACTTTGGGAGGCCAAGGTGAGAGGACTGTTTGAGGCCAGGAGTTCAAGACCAGCCTGGGCAACACAACGAGACTGCGTCTCTACTAAAAATTAAGGAAATTAGCCAAGCCGGATGCAGTGGCTCATGCCTGTAATCCAACACTTTGGGAGGCCAAGGTGGACAGATCACTTGAGGTCAGGAGTTCGAGACCATTCTGGTCAACATGGGAAAGCCCCGTCTCTACTAAAAATACAAAAATTAGCCGAGCATGGTGGCAGGCACCCAGGAGTTGCTTGAACCCCAGAGGCGGAGGTTGCAGTGAGCCAAGATCATGCTACTGCACTCCAGCCTGGGTGACAAAGTGAGATTCTGATTCTGAAAGAAGGGAAGGGAAGGGAAGGGGAGGGGAGGGACGGGAAGGGGAGGGGAGGGGAGGGACCGGGAGGGGAAGGGGAAAATAAATTAGCCAGTGTGGTGGCATATGCCTGTAGTCCCAGCTACTTGAGAGGCTGGGGTGGAAGGATCACTTGAGCCCAGGAGTTTCAGACTGCAACCCCACCTGGGTGACAGAATAAAACCCCTACCTAAAAAAAAAAAAAGAAAGAGAGAGAGAGAGAGAAAAAAAAGAATGAACAAATAAAAAGAAAAAGGGTAGGTAAACATAAAGAAAAATTAACTCATTCAATCGTTCATTCATTAACTCATCATTCAATCACTCATTCATTGTTGCCACAGACATTAATAGAAATTAATTAAATGTCTACTATGTGGCTGTTCTGGGGCAGAGGAGAAGCACCAAACATTTAAGAGTATCTCTGATATCTCTGAAGGGGTGGAATTACCACTCATTCAAACATCCCTTCCACCAATGTTTACTGAGCATCTACATGTCAACGGTGCCAGGGCGCTGGGAATGCAGCAGTGAACAAAGACAGAAATCCGTGTTGTCATGGGGCTGACATTCCAGCAGAGGAGACCACCAACAGGCAATAACTACAATTAGCAACGAGAAATAAGAAAAAAGCAGACAGGGTTTGGTAGTATGTGAGAGGGATGTTTGCTGCTTTCCTTAGGGTGGGCGAGGGAATTATTTCACAGAGAAAGTGACATCTGTGTAAAGCCCTGAAAAAAGGGAGGAAGGGAGAGATAAGGATACCTGGGGGAAGAGTATGTTCCTGACAGAGGAACAGCCAATGCAAAGACTGAGGTGAGAGCGCACCTGATAGAGTTCAGGAACAGCATGAAGGCTAGAGTCCAGTGACTAAGATCCAGGAGGAGAGCTGTCTGGCGGGGCGCCTTTGCTCACACCTGCAATCCCAGCACTTTGGGAGGTCGAGGCGGGAGTATAGCTTGAGCCCAGGAGTTCGAGACCAGCCTGGCCAACACGGCAAAACCCTCTCTAAAAATGAAAGAAAAAGGCCGGTGCGGTGGCTCATGCCTATAATCCCAGCACTCTGGGAGGCCAAGGCGGGTGGATCACCTGAGGTCAGGAGTTCGAGACCAGCCGGGCCAACATGGTGAAACGCTCTCTCTACTAAAAATACAAAAAATTATCCGGGCGTGGTGGTGGGCGCCTGTAATTCCAGCTACTCAGGAGGCTGAGGCAGGAGAATCTCTCGAACCCGGGAGGCAGAAGTTGCAGTGAGCTGAGATCGAGCTATTGCACTCCAGACTGGGCAACAAGAGGGAAACTCCGTTTCAAGATAAATAAATAAGTACAAATAAAATAAAATAAATTTTAAAAAGAAGATGTCTGGTGTTTGTTTCTAATATTTTGACTAATTACTTTGTAAAAACGTATTTTAAAATTTAAGATCAAACAGTATCAGGTTACCGGGCTCAGACAGACCAGCGTTCAAAACTCATTACCTTCTTTCTGCCAGCTATTTCACCCTCTGAATCTCAGTTTCTTTATCTGTAAAACGGATATTAATGATATTATACCACAGGGATGTATATGCAGCGAGAAAATGCAAGTAAAGCACTTGTCCAGGTGCCTGGCTCCTAGTAAGTGCTTAAGAACTGTTTCTGCCCATTATTAACTCATTACTCTCTCCCAGCCCCTAAACTCCTTCTGGGGGGAAGTTAGAAAATCGGTATCACACGAAAACAGTCATTTCCCCTTTAAGGACTTCAGTGGGCTGGGAGCCAGCCTTCCCGCACCTTTTCCAAAATTTCCAATCCCCGCTTGGCATTTTCTGCACGAAGGTTTCCGATTGGACGCTCTGCACCAATCGGAGGCTGGAGCGGGCCCTGAGAGGGGCCCGACTCCGCCCCCGCGCTGATCCTGCCCACTGCCCGGTCAGCCTCGTTGCTATGGGGACTGGTGGGCGGTGAGCGGGGAAAACCCCGGATGTTCGTTGGGGATTCAACATGGCGGCGGCAGTATCCGCGGTGGCGGCGGCGCAAGCGAGCTGAGGGAGGCGCGAGGGCGCGGAGTTCCAGGCCGAGCAGCTAGGCCGCGAGCGACTGCGGCGCCGAGCCGGTAGGATAAGGGGTTCGGCCAGGGGCTTGCAGTGGGCCGGGCGCTGGCGGAGGGACGGCGTTTCCGCGAGGAGGGGGGCGGGGCCGCTGGGGTCAAAGTTCACTGGTGGAGGGAAGGGTCGCGTCCGAGGGGTCGGGGGTTAACGCAGTCTGGAGGGAGTTGTAGTGGAGGTCGGAGGTCAAACCAGCGAAGGGGGCGTGGCGAAGGGGAGTGCAAAGTTTGAAATTCGAAGTGGGGGCGCGTTCGAGGGGATCTGGGCGAGGCTCAAAAAACATGGGGTCCAAGTTAATAATTTGAGGTGAGGCTGCCTCTACAAGGGTCAGAGGCCTCAGCCCCAGGGGCCCCAGGTTGGAGGTTTAAAGCTGCCCCCAGCGGAGCAGATGAATGAGTTTTAGGTTCGGGGGCGTCTTTTAGGGGTTCAAAGCTGGGGCGTGCCTAGAAGGTGCAAAGGTGAGAATCTGACAGCGGGGCAGCTGTTTCCCAGAGTCAAAAATTAAAACCCAAGGAGGGCGTATTGCAGGGGACGGGGGGGCGGGGCATCCAGGGGCGGGGTCAGAGATGCTTCCTGGTGGCAGGAGAAGGGGGAACTCTCCCACAAATAATAATGGCAAACACTCATGAAGCACTTACTATGGGCTAGACCCTTTTTTTAACGCTTTACTTGTATGAGCTGATTCAGTTCTCACTACAGTCTTAGGGGGTCTTAACCTGGTATTAAGAGGTTAAGTGATTTGCCCAAGGTCACCCGATGCGTAAGTTGTGCGCTGGGATTCTAACTCTGGGGTTCTGGCCCAGAGCCCTGCTCTGGCCGACCGCCTCTCAAATCATCATAATGTTGGTTAATGTTTAATGAGGGCTCACACTGTGCTCCACGCCCTGTGTGCCTGGTCGTATTTCACCCCTGCTGCAATCTTGTGAAGTGACTGCTCAACATGAACCTGTTTTACAGACGGGAAAAGTGAGGCTCAGAAGTTTCTGCTGAAGGCAGAGTTAATCGAAGCTGGGCCTGGGTGATGCCAGGGCTCCTGCTCCTGGTCGTCACATTGTCCAGTGCTGGCCATTAGGTCTCTCCTGGAAGCAGGGGGCTGGACAGGGCTGGGCCACTCCCTGGGCCTATGGGATTGTCAGCTTGGTTTCCTTGGAAGGGGTGATCTGGCAGGGCAGATTGCCGTGGGCCTATGGGAGTGGAGTGTTTGTGGGTGGTCTGGAGTCCCAGCGAGGGAGTCGGATGGGCTTCTAACTGGGGAGGGTGTCCCTGGGTGGTACCGCGGACAGAGCTGGGTGTTCACTGTTCTTAAAACTCTAAGCTCTCGCTGTGGTCCTCAGTCACTCCCACCTTACTTCCTACGGCTCTGCCCATTTCTCCCCAGCCCGTTTGTTGTTCTCCAACCCCAGGCCCATGCCTCCCACCCGATCTTTGACCTTCCTGTTCCTTCTGCTGGGAATCCTTTCCCCACCCTGCCCTCTCTCACTGACAGGTCGCTCACTCTCAGCTGGCCCGGGACCACCCTGGCTCGCACTTTCTGCAGGCTCTTGTTCTCTCATCTGCCCAGCCGTTCCCTCCCTCCTTACCTTAATTATTAGGGTGCATGGTGGAATTGCTCTGTGGGGTTGCTTGCCTCGGTCCCCACGAAGCCCTGCCTGGCCTGCAGAGGATGCGACATTGCTGGGGGTTGACTGTTGGGCAGTATGCTGGGTGCTGGAGTGTGGCAGTGGACGAGATCCGCAGAGCCCCTAGCCTCAGAGGGCACTCAGTCCCCTGGTTGGAGCACAGTGGAACCAGCCCCCAAGCCAGTGACACGAGGCTACGTCTCTACAAACGGTGGTGTGGCTTGCAAGGGCGTCTTCAGGGAGCCGGGAGAGTGCCCCTACCGTGGGCTGAAGCCTGAGTCCCTTTCCCCTGGGAAGGCTCTGAAGGATGGGGAGGAGGGCTGGGAATGGGCTCACCAGGCAGGAGGAGCAGTGTGTGCAGAGGCCCTGGCATGAGTGGAGGTCAGGACTCGGGTGCAGAGTTGGGAATCTGGGGCAACACGTAGTCTGTGTAGGTTCAGGGCGAGACCCTGAGGGTGCTCAGCCTTGGAGGGACGGTGGGAGCAGGGGAGGGCTGAGAAGTACCTGTGTGTGTGGAGCTGCGTGAGGCCGTGATGGAGTGTGGTTCAGAAAGCAGTGCTGGACCAGGGATGCCTGGTACACACCCTGCTCCATCACTCACAGAGCGTGAGAGGACCTCCGTTTCCACTTCTGCAAAATGGGCATAGCGTTAGCGCTGCCTCATAGAATTGCCGTGAGGATGCGGGCTAGAGAGCCTTGGCCCAAGGCCCCGCATGTAGTAATTGCTGTGTAAGCATTAGTCTTGCTGCTGCTGCTGCTGCTGCCACCCGACTGCTGCCTGGGGAGGGCCTCAGAGACAGTGGAGGCCCTTGCTCCACTTGCCTCCTGGCTTTCTCTGGCAGCCACCCCATCCCCACCTGGCTCTGGCAGGGTTGGGGAGCCGGCATGCTGCCAGGCAGCCCTCTGAGGCTGGCCCAGCCTCCCAGCCTTGCGGTGCCAGCTCACTCAGCGTCTCAGGGTTTGGCACAGATAAAGTGCCAAAAAGATAAAGAAGGATAGGGTTTGGGCATTGGAGACCCATATTCAGGTCCCTCGCTCATTTACCAGCCGTGGGACCTTGGACAAATGATTTCTTATTTGCCACTTTTATTCCTTCAACACACGTTCAGGTAGGGGAAAAAGCAGGGCTTTCAGTGTAATGAAACACTCATACATCCAGCCAGTGTCTGGCCTGGGACAGAACACACCGTGATGCAGTTAGAGGCCAAGAGTCTCCTCCTCCCCCGCTTCCTCCCTCCCTTCCAGGGGCAGCCGCTGTCCTGGGCATGGCGGTCACCATTCCTCTTCTGCCTTTCACACTTTTACTGCCCTTGGATGTATTCACCACCAGTAGAGCAACAGCTCTTGCCCCTGGCTGCACATTGGAACCCCCTGGAGAGCCCTGAAAAGATGCTTTGGCCCAGGCCTGCCATGGAAATTCTGCTTCCAACTTACTTGGTCTGGGCTGGGGCTGGCCTCAGGCTTTTGGAAGCTCCCTGGACAGTTCTTATGGCCAGCAGGGGCTGACCACCGTTGTTTCACTGTTCAGATAAATGGTGTCACCATAAACATGGCTTTCTGCAACTTGCTGTTTTTGTTCAACATTATAGGTATATTTGAGATGGGGTCTTGCTATGTTTCCTAGACTGGACTCTAACTCCTGGACTCAAGTGATCCTCCCACCTCAGCCTCTGGAGTAGCTGGGATTATAGGCGTGCACCCCTGCAGCCCGCTTTGAGCTGAGCATTGGAGTTTGGATCTCTCTCCATGGGGATGTGTGTTGGTCTAGGACAGGCCATTTGTTTTTCTTGTTGGTATTTCTTTTTGTGATGGTGTCACACAGGAGTTACCTCTTCACCTATTGATGGCCACTGAGGTGGTCTCCTGTTGGGGCCGTAACAGTGTGATGATGGGCCTTCTGGAACCCGTGTTCCTGTAGACCATGACCAGAGTCTGTCCGGCATATGCCTAGCAGCGGAAAAGCCAGAGCTCCCCACTTTCCTGGCGGTTGCCAAGTCACGCCCCCAGTGGCTGGACCACTGTCCTCCCCAGCAGGCTCCGAGGCTCCCTTCATTCCAAGTCCTGCTTTGGACAGCTTTGTGGCCCTCGCTGAAATGATTTCCTCGGCCGTGAGATGGGAGGTTTATGGACCCACCCACCCACCAGTCTGGTTGGAAACATGGGGAGATGGTTCACGCAACTGGCTTAGCTGGGACCTGGTCCCCACTGAGTCCCTACGTGCAGAGGAGAAGGCAGGCTGGGGGGGCTTTCACCTTTACCCCCTTGGGCATCCAGGATGGTGACTGCAACTTTGCCCCAACTGCCCTTAGGGGCAGGTGCCAGGGGTGACAGCTGGGAGAGAGAACTATACTGACTTGAACCTCTCAGTAGGGAGGCAGGGAGGACGGAGGTGGAAGTTGGAGGCTGGTGAGGCGTTGCAACATTCTTTCTGTGTATCTGATTGTTGATCCCAGTGGTAACCAACACAGCCCAGCTCTACCCTTGTAGATTATAGTACAGTGAAGGAGGCAGACCTGCTGTCCCCAGAGAGGCCAGGGCCATGAAGGAGAGGCCTAGGCGAGGGGTCCGGGCGGGATGGTGGGGCCCAGGCAGAGGGGTCTGGGTGGGATGGTGGGGCCCAGGCAGAGGGGTCCGGGCGGGATGGTGGGGCCCAGGCAGAGGGGTCCGGGCGGGATGGTGGAGCACCCAGGCAGAGAGGTCGGGGTGGGATTGGGGGGGATCCAGGCAGAGGGGTCAGAGAAGGATGGGGAAACCCAGGCAGAGGGGGTGGGGCCGGATGGTGGAGAGGGGCACAGAGAGGGATTGGGACTGGAATGGAGGCGCAGGGGCCGTAGGAAGCCGGAGGAGGCATGTGACCCAGCATGGGGAATCGAGGAGGGCTCTCTGGATAAGATGACATCTGACTGATGAGAAAATATAAGCGAGGCTGGAAGGAGGTAGAAAGAATGTGACAGGTCGTGGGTACAGAAGTGCCAAGGCCCTGAGGTCGGAATGACCTCGGGATGGTCGAAGATCATCAGATAGGCCAGTGTAGGGTGCCCTGTGCACCCTGACTGCGTGGTAGCCTTGCTCTGCAAAGAGCAGTTAAAGAAATACATAAAATACAACAGAAATAAATAAAAAAGCAACAGAAAAGCCAGTGTGGCTGAGCAGGGGCTGGGGTCAGAGGCTTGGAGGCTGTGTCGGATACAGCAGGGCCTGGCAGAGCCCGGTGGGGTATGTGGATTCCATTCTGTGCATAATGGGAAGTCATCAGAGGCTTTAGCGACATCTGGTTTTCCTTTTATAAAGATTGCTCGGGCTGCTGTGTGGGGGACGGATCGCGGGGGGATGGCAACAGGGAGACTGTGGGGAGGCTACTGTGACAGTCCAAGCAGAAGAGGGTGGAGAGGACGAGGGGACAGCGATGGAGGAGCATCCTCGTGCCAGCCGAGGTCATCAGCGCTTTACCCGTGTTACCTTACTCATCTTCACAGCAACCTGTGAAGTCGGTGCTAGTATCATCCTCACTCTAGAGATGAGAAAGGAGGCCCAGAGAGGTACAGGGCTTGCGGAAGGTCACACAGCAGGCAGTAGCAGAGGTAGGACTGAACCCCAGGCCTTGGGGCTTCAGTGTCACTGCTTACTGGGGCTGCCCTTCTGTGATTTGGAACTGGCTTGGACAAGACAGGCTTGATACCTGTCCAGTTGGTTCTTACCCAGGCTCCTTTGTTGACAGAAGCTCCGTGGGGACCTGTTCTACCTGGTAGTTTCTGGGCGCTGGGTCCCTACCTCCCTCCGGGCCTCCCTTTGCTTTCTCATCTACTCCTCGTTCCACTGGCTCAGGCGAGCCAGACTTCCTGGCCAGACACCGGTCAGGGGTGTCCCCAGCAGCTGTTTCTCCCATCACCGAGCCCAGCCCCTCACATGCTGCCAGCAGGAAGCAGCCTCCTTCCAAGTCACGGCCAGGAAGGTGGGACCCTTCCCGCCTAGTCACCCATCGGGGGCCAAGGCTTCTCGTCTGCCACATTCCTTGGCCCACAGGAAGGTTGGGGGGGCCAAAGAGGGTGAGAAGGGGAACACTCTCCTATCCCAGGGGAGCCAGCTCTGGCGGATGCGACGGAGGCCACCGCTCACTGAAGCCTGTCTCCTGGGGCCCTCTGGTCCTGCCCTGACCCTCCCCAGGCTGGGAGGCCATCTGCTGCCTTCCCTAGGGCCAGTGGGAACTTCCCTGCCGGAACTGCCCAATCCACACACATCCCTTAGCCTTTCCCACTGGCTGGGAGCCCCTGGGTAAGAGACAGAACTTCCCTGGGCCTCCAGTTCCTCACCTATTACAGGGGGTATTGGTGGCCACCTCTCAGGGCTGTGGGAGGACAGGAGATCTTGTGTATGCCTCGTGCTTAGCCCGATGCTCAACACGCAGTAAGCATTTGGTAAATGTTGAACTTGGTGCTTTTGACGGTTTCCGTCCCTTGCACCCTGTCCCCCTCTGGGTTCTCATCCCACAGTGAACTGTAATAACGCCAGCCCCCCGGGGCCCTAGGTCCGCGTGCCAGGCACCCCCTGCACCCTGTCCCCCTCTGGGTTCTCATCCAGTAGTGAGCTGTAATAACCCCAGCCCCCCGGGGCCCCACTCCGTGTGCCAGGCACGCGTGTGCTGTGAGTCTGTGAGCATGGTCGTGCAGCTGTACCCAGAGACCCTGAGGAGGAGGTGTTATTAACCTCATTTCTCTTTTCCTGTGTTTTAATTTTCAGAAAGCACGTTTTTGCTCCATGTGCGTGCATTACCTATTCCCCTAAATAATCACTGAAAAACTGCACACAGCACAAAAGGATGTACAGGGACGAGCAAATCTCTTTCCCACCCGCCTGCCAGGCCCTTCCCAGAGATAGCATCATCACCCCCGGTTTCTTTTCTTTCTTTCTTGGAATATTTGTTCCCCCAAGTGCCTGCCCCTCCCTTTTGCTTTTACTCAGATGGAGCGGACTTCCCATGTTTATGTTCTGCCCTGTGCTTTGCGTTTCCCACTCCGAGGCTCGCTGTCAGGACACAGAGTGCCGCCTCGAGTGTCCCATGCACACGCGCGCCCCCACAGACAGCACAGCCGTTGTGTACTGATGGCCGTCAGGCCGTTCCCGTCTTTCTGTGCCGTGAACAGGACTGCACCCGCCTGAGTGTGACTGTGCGCACGTCTCTAGATGGGAGTCTGAGCTCGTGGCCTCGTGGTGTGAGACAGGCACCCGGTTAGCTTTGCCGGTGGTGTTTCACCCTGATGGGGAGGTTGTCCGGCTCACACTCCCCACCCCTCAGTGTCTGATGGCGCCGGGGTTTCCTCACTCCCCTGCTGGAATAGATGGGTGTCACCTGACACTCTCACCTTTGCCAGTCAGATAGGTGACAAACAGTCCCGTTGTGGTTCTGATTTTAATCAGAGCAAAGTGGGACAGCTTTGTGTTACTGAAAGCCATCTTGAGCTTCCTTTTCTCGGAGCTCTCTATTCCTGATAATTTTACTTTCTCTGAGAAGGGGAAACTGAGGCACAGGCCAGCAATCCCACAGCAAATATGTGGCAGATGTGGCAGTCAAACCCTTGGCTCTGTTCTGGAGCTCCTAACCCGTCTGACACAGCAGAGGTCAAGGGCTTGGCCTCCAGAGCCAGCTTTGTCTCTTATTAGCTGTGTGACCCCAGACAAGTCACACCGCCTCTCTGTGCCCAGGTGTCCTCCTCTGTAAAATGAGGGTGCTAATGGTATCTACTCTTAGGGTTGTTTTGAGGATATAAATGTATACTCGGCAGGCAAAATGTGTAGTAAGTGCTCAAAGACTGTTAGCTGCATTAGTAATAGCTGTATTATTAATGTTATAGCTATGTCACAATAGCTGTATTATTAATATGAGCAGGCACTTGTTTGAGTGCTTTCTGTGAACTAACCTACTGGACCCTCCCATCAGCTCCAAGACACACGTGTTCTTACCGTCTCCATTTTCTAGGGAGGAGACTGAGAGCCTGGGAGACCTGCCCCGGGTCACAGAGCAAGTGGAGCTGGGATTTGGATGCTGGAGGCCTGGCTCCTAATCACTGTGGCCGCCTCGCCTGCCACCCGGGGCTAAGCCCGAGGATTACAAAGCTCTCCCTCCTTTCCCCACCCCTCTGCTGTCTCCATTAGAGGCAGGCTGCCCAGGAGCTTTCGAGCCTGCCCCTTGAGGAGTGGGAGCACCGGGTGGGCGGGGTCCTCACCTAGAGAGCTCCCCTCCTGGGCCCTCCCTGCTCCTGCCACCCGGCACCTGGCCCTGTCCTGGGAACTCCTGATAAAGCAGCATTGTGCAGCGGTTCCCAGCTGGGTTTTGCCACTCCCACACTTTACTCCCAGAGGCAGAAGGCGGCCGGCCTTCCTGGGCTGAGTGGGGTGCCAGCCCCCCTCCCCTTCCCTTCCCTCCCTCGCTGCGCCCACAGCCACCAGTCAGCACTGGGCTTGGGGAGAAAGTAGGACCCTGCGGGCCACTAGCGCCTCCACAGACCCGTCCCCAGGGGAAGACCCCTCCCTTCCCTCCCCACAGGAGCCCCGTGTCCCTCTCTCCCGAGGAACACTCCTTCCCTGCCACCCACAGGGGTCTCCATAGTTCTGTCGTCCCTTCCCCACAAATCTTCCACTGCAGCCTGGCCTCACGTTATTTGACTACACAGTGCTTCTAACTCCACTGCTTTTAAAAAATCTTTAATAATTGTCAATTATAACATGCCCACAGAAAAGTGCGTGAAATGCTAAGGTAAGTTTATCAAAGAATTACAAAGTGAACAACACTTCCCCACCACTTCAGTAAAGACAACACAACCTCCCAGAAGCCGCCCCTCCATACCCCTGTCCATCACCACCACAGTCAGGAGCGCTCTCCTGACCTTGGGGGTCACTGTGTCCTTGCTTTTCCTGATGGCTTTTACCATGAGGTGTGCATCCTTGAATTACAGAATGTTATCTTGCCTGCTTTTGAACTCGACGTAAGTGGAATCTTCCAGGATGTCCTTGTCTGTGCTTTCTTTGGCCCTTAGGTCTGTGAGGTCCATCTGTGTGCTGAGTGTATCTGTAGTCATTCATCTTTGTTGCCGTACAATATTCTTTTTTTTTCTTTGACGCAGAGTCTTGCTCTGTCGCCCAGGCTGGAGTACAGTGGTGCAGTCTTGGCTGACTGCATTCTCCGCCTCCTGAGTTCAAGCAATTCCCCTGCCTCAGCCTCCCGAGTAGCTGGGATTACGGGCGTACACCACTATGCCTGGCTAATTTTTTTTTTTTAATTTTTATTAGAGATGGGGTTTCACCATGTTGGCCAGGCTAGTCTTGAACTCCTGACCTCAGATGATTCACCCGCCTCAGCTTCCCAAAGTGCTGGGTTTACAAGCGTGAGCCACCGCGCCCAGCCCCATATAATCTTCTGTTTCTCCATCTCCCGCTGCGCTGGTGTGAGCCATCTCTTTGTAGCATCTCCTGGGGCGCCAGTGCGTGCGTTTCTTCAGGGAATGTACCCGGGAGTGCATAGCCCAGGGCAGAGGGTAGGGTAGCTTCGGATTTAGCGGATGCTGCCGCACAGCCTCCCAAGGTGGTCATATCTGTGTATCCTCCTGGCAGTGGTGACTGAGGATCTTAGTTGCTGCACCTCCTTGCCAACGTTTGGTACTGTTGGACTTTTTAGTTGACCTTGGAACATTTTTATTCTTTTCTGCAAAACTAACACCACTGGTTATCATCGGACTGAGCCCCTCGTGTTATTTTCTCCTCCCCGTGCTGCTCCTGTCTCTTCCGACTCTTGCCCATTCTGTGGACAGGAGTCAAGTGCTGCTTCTTTTTTTTTTTTTGAGACGGAGCCTTGCTGTGTCACCAAGGCTGGAGTTCAGCAGCGCGATCTCGGCTCACTGCAACCTCCACCTCCCAGATCCAAGCAATTCTCTTCCCTCAACCCCCCAAGTAGCTAGGATTTACAGGTGTGGGCCACCACGCCTGGCTAATTTTGTATTTTCAGTAGATACGGGGTTTTACCATGTTGGCCAGGTGGGTCTCAAACTCTTAACCTCAAGTGATCCTCCTGCCTCTGCCTCCCAAAGTGCTGGGATTACAGGTGTGAGCCACTGCGCCGCACCCACGCGCATATTCTTTGACCAGCTTTGTGCTGGGGCCCAGCGACCCAAGGGTGAACCCAAACAGCAGGCAGCCCTCCCTGAGCTCAGTCCAGCAGGAATACAGACCTCGACTGAAGAGCGACAGAGAGATAAGCCGGACTGGAGGCTCCCAGCCCCCATCTTCCCACAGTGACCCCATTTTTGGGAACAGGAACCCCCATCCTTCATCTTATTTCAGGAACAGGCTTCTCCAAATGTGGTGTCATCCTGACTCCTCTCTTGCCCCTGCCACCCCCACATCCAAAGTGTCCGGAGAGCCTGTCACTCCACCCGAGAACATAACCTGGCGCTGCGGGCCCCCCTTCCTTGTCACCCCCCTTCCTCGTCACCCCCTTCCTCGTCACCCCCCTTCCTCGTCACCCCCTTCCTCGTCACCCCCCTTATCACCCCTTCTTCCTCGTCATCCCCTTCCTCATCACCCCCTCTTCCTCGTCACCCCCCTTATCACCCCCTTCTTCATTACCCCCTTCCTCGTTAGCCCCTTCCTTGTCACCCCCTTCCTTGTCACCCCCTTCCTCGTCATCCCCCTTCCTCATCACCCTCCTTCCTCGTCACCCCCCTTTCTCGTCATCCCCGTTCGTCGCCACCCCCTTCCTTGTCACCACCTAGTTCAAGCCACCCTCATCTCCCTCCTGGACCATTGAGGCGTGCTCCCTGCTCCCTCCTCCCCCACTGTCCCCACAGTTGTCCGCGCACAGCCAGAGGGAGCCGTGCGCACCTGGCAGGAGCCCTCCCCTGGCTCCACCTCTCCCAGGAGAGAAGCTGCAAGGTCCCCGGCCACCTTCCTGCCTGCCCCGCTTCCGCTTCCCTCCTCTCTTGCTGCCATTCCTGGAACATTCCAGGAGGGTCCTACCCCGGGGCCTTTGTTCTTGCTGCCCCCTGGGCAGGCAGCACCCTCCTTCCCTCCATTCAGGCAGCCTCTGCTGACGGTGGCCCTCTTGGGGAGATGTTTCTTCCCTGACCATGGGTCTCCAGGAGCAGCCCCTGCCACCCTCCCTCTAGCACCTTCCCCCGGTAACACTCACGATGGTTACTTACATGATGACATGTGGGTCTGTTGGTTTATTTCGCCTCCTGGCATAATGTAGCCTCAGGGCATGGGGGCAGGGATAGAACCACGGGGCCTTGCCCTGCCCCTTGCTGTGTTCTCAAGGATCGGGGTGTGGTGGTCTCTCCGTAAATGCTGGTTGACCGACCGACTGACTGACTGAACTGTAGTAAGCTGGGCTGCCAGAGCGTGTAATGGGGACCCGCCCTGGGTGGGGCACACCGAGCAGGTTTTCCTGAGGAGGAAATGTCACTTGAAGGATGAACTTGGCCTCAGCTAAGGGAGGAGGCTGAGGCAGCTGCCAGTGCAGAGGTCTCTGGGCGGGGGAGTGCAGGGGGCCTTTGAGGAATTGAAGGAAGACGGGTAGGTTGATTCTTGGGTTCGTCTGGATTCCAGTCTTGACAGCTGCCTGGGCCTGTCTCTGCCTCAGCGTCTTCCTCTCTAGAAGGGGGCTGCTTCCGGTGTTCCTGGATGTCCCTGAAGTTCTGCTCCTAACACACTTATTCTGGTGCCTGACACATAAATACAAATGTGATTGTTTATTTTTTTCCAACAAATTTGGTGGAGTGCTGGCTTGTGTGGCCCCCAGAGATGCGGTGGTGGATAAACAGACCCAGGTGCCACTCATTTGGAGCCAGGCCTCTGGAGCCATCTGGGGCACCCCTGCTTGGAGGCAGGAGAAGGTCTGGTGTGACCAAGCTTGGGCCCGGGGAGTCCTTATTCTGGATCCGGGAAGCTCTTCAGGGTGATGAATAGGGAAGACGAATGGAGGGTTTCTGTGTGCCGGCCCTGTGCCCTGGCCAGTGCTCCCAAGCTGCTGCCTGGGCCTCCCTGAAATCCCAGGATGTGGCCGCACCCGTGTGACCCATTTTACAGATTCGTAGGTGAGGGGGGCACCAATGCTAAGTCCTTCGCCCATTTGGCAAACTAGAACAGATCTGGTGGCATCTCCTCTGTTGTCTGATGTGCGTTTTTCTGGTAGCCAGTCAGGTGGGGCAGCTTTTAATTTGTTCTTCCAGACTCCTGCGAAGGAAGGGCCAGTTCAGGTCACTTTCTCCCACCCCCCACTTTTTTTTTGTTTGTTTGAGACAGAGTCTCGCTCTGTCGCCCAGGCTGGAGTGCAGTGGCACTATCTCAGCTCACTGCAACCTCTGCCTGCCGGGTTCAAGCGATTCTCCTGCCTCAGCCTCCCTAGTAGCTGAGACTACAGTTATGCGCCACCACGCCCAGCTAATTTTTTGTATTTTTAGTAGAGACGGGGTTTCACTGTGTCAGCCAGGATGGTCTCGATCTCCTGACCTTGTGATCCACCTGCCTCCGCCTCCCAAAGTGCTGGGATTACAGGCGTGAGCCACTGTGCCTGGCGTCTTAGCCCTTCTTGACTTTTTTTTTTTTTTTTTGAGACAGGGTCTTGCTCTGTCACCCAGGCTGGAGTGCAGTGGTGCAAGATTGGCTCACCGCAGCCTCTGCCTCCCGGGTTCAAGCAATTCTCTTGCCTCAGCCTCAGTAGCTGGGACTGCAGGTGCACGCCACCACACCAGGCTATTTTTTTATGTTTTATTTTTAGTAGAGATGGGATTTCACCATGTTGGCCATCCTGTTCTGAAACTTTTTTTTTTTTTTGTATTTTTGTAGAGATGGGATTTCACCATGTTGCCCAGGCTGGTCTCAAACTCCTGAGCTCAAGCCAGCTGCCTGCCTCAGCCTCCCACAGTGCTGGGATTACAGGCATGAGCCACTGCGTCCAGCCCATTCTTGACTTTTTGTAATTCCCTTTACATATTAGACAAGTACATCGTCAGTGTATGTACGTGTGCTCGTGCACACACACCTGACGCTGAGTCTCCCAATCCATGAACGTGGTGTGTCTCTCCATTTGTTTGTCTTCTCATTCACACTTTTCCAGCCAAGGCCTTGGCCGCCTCTTGTGGGGTTTTTCCCAGGGTAGTTCATGATGTGGCAGGGAGTCTGTGCCCTCCACTCCCACAAGATGCCTCGCAGCCTAGGTTCAGCCTAGGCTGAGGACCTCATGGCGGTGGAGGAGGCCACTTCCCCCATTCTCTGCTTCTTCCCTGGCACCGCCCCTGGACCCTGGTGGAGGGTGGGCAGGGCGCCCAGAAAGGAGGCTGTAATTTTCCTGAATGATTTCAAGGGCTAATTAAAGGTTTGCCTTGACTAATCAGCTTACGGTTTAATTATTAGGGAATAGGCTCTGGGATGCGGGAAGCAGCTCAGCTGGGGTCTCCCCACAGCATGGCAGGAAGTGGGGATACTCTGTGGGGGTGGCAGGATATGGGGATACTCCAGCACCCTCCAGTGGGTCAGTGGGGGGTTCTCCATCCTCCTTTGCGCTGTGACAGGTGGAGGGCAGCACGTGTGATGGAGATTGCAGCCGATTCCTCCCTGATTCACATCGTTCCCCACAGCAGCTTTGGCAGGGCCCGCCCCTCCCCGCTTTCCTGCAGCACCCCAGCCTTGCTGGCCTTTGTAGAGTGCTCTGACTTCATTTATTCTGTGGGTCTTTGCTTAAAGGTCAGCACCTCTGGGAAGCCTCCTCAGGCCTCCCTCCTGCCAGAGCTGGTGAGCAGCCTCGCGGCCCCTTGCCAGCTCTCGGGGTCACGGTTGCTCATCCGCTGCTCCTCCTGCAGACGCTGAGAAGTGCACTGAGGGGGATGCCTGAGCTGGGCCAGTGTCTGGATACCCAGCGGGATAAAGGGTTCGGGACCTGGACTCCGAGGAGGGGGCTGGGAAGGGCTGTTCAGGCGGGGAGGACTGAGTGACGGCTTGGAGGCGGCTGGACCAGGAACGCCTCCTGGGAGTTTGCGAAGGGGGAGGGGACTCTGGAGATGGCCGTGCCAGGCCTGGCTTCATTCCTGGCATTCCTCAGCAGGCCCCAGACTCCTGATGGCCCTAGGTGGGGGAGGGTGAGCCAGAGAGGGCCTTCTGGGCACCGCCTTCCCCCCACTCCATCAGTCTGTCTCGGTCTCTCTTTACACCCTGCCCTGTCCAGGTTTCAGGGCTGGATCTGCCCTCCTGCTCACTCCCCAATCTCCTCCTCACCCTTTGGCTGCACCTTAGGGTCACCTGGGGTGGGGGGGTCACTGCAGGGGTCCAAGCCGGACCATTTGAAGCTGACTCTCCAGCTGTGGGACCTGGTCTTGGGGTTTTTTAATGCTCCCCTGGCGACTCGGACATGCTTCTGAGCTGGGGTGAGAGCTGCCGGCCTGCACGAATGGCAACAAACGTGTTTTAGCTTTTGGCATGTTTTGGGTGCTTTTCTAGGCTTCTGAAATGGAGGGGTTAAGTCACGGCACGCTACGGGCACATGTGACTGTGGTTCCTGTGTTCCAGACAAGGCAACTGAGGCCCAGAGAAGGCCTCGAGCTTGGCGGTTCGGCTTCTGTCACTGTCTTATCTTCCCATTTCTGGTCTGTCCAGACGTCTGTCTGGGCCCTCTCCATTTCACCTCTGTCTCTCTCCCTGTTTCTCTGCCTCTTATCTCCCTCCTCCCCCTCTCCCCCTGCATTTCAGCTTCCCTGCTCCCCGGTGGAAACTTCCCAGATTTCTATGTTTTGAGGCAGGATCTGACTGAAGCCACAGAGGGGAGATGGGTTCTGCAGGCCCAGGACATCCTTCTGAGGGGAAGGATGCTGATGTCACCGCACTGGCCTCCCTTACAGCTCCTGACACCTGGAGTCTGGGGCTGGGGGCAACATGCCATCTGACTGACACTCAGAGGGTGGCTAGGCCCGGCTCTGCAAGCTTGTAGGGAGGACTGTCCCCATGGGTTGACTCTGACATGCCCTGTGACACCTGCCGCCTCTGTGGTCCCGGAAGTCCTCTACTGCCAGTTAACAATTCAGCTCCTGTGGGTAGGACTGCCTACCAGTCAGTAGTTTAATTGCAGCAAAGGTTTGTGCTAAAAAGGCGAATATTACATTGCAAGAGCCTTTATAATTTGATGGGAGTTGGGGGGAATGATAGCCAGTAGTCCTGTATATCCCCACTCACTGAGGCCTGAGGGCACCCCTTGCCTCCTCTCCTCCTACCCCTCTCCAGGGAAGGGCTCAGGAGTCCAGCTCCACCTCCAGCCTCTCCCTGCCCCAGCACAGCATCCTCTGACCTTGGGCGAGGCCCTGAGCCTCAGATGTTTCTGAGTTCCCACATCTGGAGCAGGAGGATAATGATTCCTGCTGCCTCCCAGGGTTGCTGGGAGGATGAAGTGAGTCCGCTGTGTGATGCTCAGAACAGGGCCACTGTCATTATGCCATTCTGGTTACTAGTACTCTTGTTACCATTACACTTATTAGAGAGGCAGGATACGTGCTTGGATTTAGTAGTTAGGATTCACACGGTGAGTGATCCCTAATTCTTTGCCATTACGATGAGGTCACATTTCCTTTGGTAAAATGTTGACCACCTTTGTATCATGGGAATGTTCACACATACTCAGAAGTTAATGGTCTCATGCCCTCCTGGGGTCCCTGTCAGCAGCTCAGCAGGTAGCAGCTGTGACCAGGCCTTGTCACCTGTGCCTGCACTCCTCACCTCCCTGATTATTTCAGAGCAAATCCCAAACATCATATAGCCAGAAATATTCTACACTTTTCTAAAAACAAACCTGCCTCAGTTTCCTCATACTTCCCCAGTTATCTTATAATCCTTTTTCTTTTCTCTTTTTCTTTTTTTTTGAGACAGAGTCTCACTCTGTCACCCAGGCTGGAGTGCAGTGGTACGATCTTGGCTCACTGCAACCTCTGCCTCCTGGGTTCAAGTGATTCTCCTGCCTCAGCCTCCCGAGTAGCTGGGATTACAGGCATGTGCCACCATGCCTGGCTAATTTTTGTATTTTTAGTAGAGATGGGGTTTCACCATATTGACCAGGCTGGTCTTGAATTCCTGACCTCAGGTGATACACCCATCTCGGCCTCCCGAAGTGCTGGGATTGCAGGCGTGAGCCACCGTACCCTGCCGTAATCCTTTTTCATTTGTTTTGTTATTGTTTGAGATGGACTCTCACTCTGTCTCCCAGGCTGGAGTGCAGTGGCATGATCTCGGCTCACTGCAGCTTCCGCCTCCCAGGTTCAAGCAATTCTCCTGCCTCGGCCTCCGGAGTAGCTGGGATTACAGGAACCCGCCACTATGCCTGGCTAATTTTTGTATTTTTTAGTAGAGACAGAGTTTCCCCATGTTAGCTAGGCTGGTCTCGAACTCCTGACCTCAAGTGATCCGTCTGCCTTGGCCTCCCAAAGTGCTTGGATTATAGGCGTGAGCCATGGCGCCCAGCCTATTTGTTTGATTTAGGTCTAGACAAGGTCTGCACTTTGCATCCGGTTGATAGGCCTCTTTTTTTTGTTTTGTTTTGTTCCCTCTGTCGCCCAGGCTGAAGTGCAGTGGAGCGATCAGAGCTCACGTGCAGCCTTGACCTCCCCGGCTGCAGCGATCCTCCCGCCTCAGTCTCCTGAGTAGCCGGGACCACAGGTGTGCACCGCCACGCTCAGATCCTGGCGTCAGCTCTTTGGCATGCTTGTTTTGGTAGTTTTTCTGTGGGCGACCCAGGCCATTTGTCCTGGAGTTTCGCAGTGTGGAGCCAGCTGATACATCCCTGTGGTGTCACTGCACGTGTTCTCTGTCTCAGTGCTTCCTGTAAGTTAGGACTTAGGTCTAGAGGCTCGATCTGATGCGGGTTCGGTTTCTTCTGGCAAGCACGCTTTCTTAGGTGGTGCTTGGATGAGCATCAGAATTACTTAAATGTGTGCATGACTGTCAAGTTCACTTTTAAAGTAAAAGTTACATTTTTTTTAAAAAAAGCGATTAGGTTGAGAAAACCACTCTGAAGTCACTCCTAGGAAGGCTGGTACCCAGATCCAGCAGAAGTAGGGCAAGAGGGACCAAAGGTCAGAGGCCTGGGTCGCCCCTCTCCCCGCCCCCACCGCCTGGGAGCAATGGGCTGGGTGCCCTGGCTTCAAGTAAACCAGTGGCATTAACATGTGGGCCTCCGGTTCCTGCTTTGCTAGGGCCGCAGGCCCCCAGCTGAGAGCTGCTCCCACCCACCCTGGCAAGCCCTTCTGCATTGCATGGTGCTTACACCTTCAGGGCAGAGTGGTCTCCCACCCTAGCTCTACCCTTGGCCGCCTGTGTCACCCTGAGTGGCTTTCCCGGCCTCTCCACCTGCTTCCTTCTGGACAGCCTGATGGTGGCTGTACATGCCTTGGGCTGTGGTGACTGGGCCTCCGGGAGCTGCCCTTCCGCTTCTGCATTTTAATATAAACCTCCTTGACCTCAGCTGCTCCATTCCCCACTCCCTTCCAGCCACTCGGATTCCAGTCCCGGGGGCCTCCGCACTGACCGTGCCCTCCACCCTCAGTGCTGTTCCCGGGTACTCCGCGTGGCTTCCTCACCTGTATCCCGTCTTTGCTCAGACGCCACCCCCTTAGAGACCTCCCCGACTGTGCTGTCTGAAAGAGCACCTTGTCATTCTCTGTCCCTTCTCCCACTTGTTTACCTGCATGTTGTGTTCCCACTAGAATGTCAACCCCAGGAGGGCAAGGACTCTTGTCTTATTCACTGCTGTGTCCTCAGTGCCTAGAACAGTGCCTGGCACCTGCTGAGTGCGTATTAAGGACTCATTGTTCATTGGGTAGAAGCATTAAAAAAAAAAAAGGGTTGGGCGCGGTGGCTCACTCCTGTAATCCTAGCACTTTGGGAGGCAAAGGCAAGTGGATCATCTGAGGTCAGGAGTTCGAGACGAGCCTGGCCAACATGGTGAAACCCCATCTCCACTAAAAATACAAAAATTAGCCAGGCGTGGTGGCGGGCGCCTGTAATCCCAGCTACTTGGGAGGCTGAGGAAGGAGAACTGCTTGAACCCGGGAGGCAGAGGTTGTGGTGAGCCAAGATCGTACCACTGCACTCCAGCCTGGGAGACAGAGCAAGACTCTGTCTCAAAAAAATAAAAAATAAAAAAATTGTTGAGTGCGTGAATGAATAAAATAAGGAACATGGCTGGGCGCAGTGGCTCACATCCCAGCACTCTGGGAGGCTGAGGTGGGCAGATCACTTGAACCCAGGAGTTTGAGACCAGCCTGGGCTATAGTGAGACCTCCACTCTACAAAACGTTTTTTAAATTATTGTTTTAAAATAATTTAAAAATTATTTAAAATTTAAAAGGGCGTGGTGGCATGTGCCTGTGGTCCCAGCTACTCAGGAGACTGAGGTGGGAGGATTGCTTGAGCCCAGGAGTTGGAGGCTGCAGTGAGCTATGATTGCACCACTACTCTCTAGCCTGGGTGACAGAGCAAAACCCTATCTCTAGATAGATAGATAGATAGATAGATAGATAGATAGATAGATAGATAGGATAAGATAGATTAGATAGATTGATAAGATAGATTAGATAGATTGATTAGATAGATAGGATAAGATAGATAGATAGGTAGATAGATAGATAGATAGATAGATAGATAGATAGATAGATAGATAGGTAGGTAGGTAGATAGGTAGATAGATGTGGTTAAGTGAGTGGACTTTGGTCCAGGTCAGACCTGCCATGGAATCCTAGATCTGATACACTTGCCATGTGACTGAGGGCTGGCACGTCTTCTCTCTGAGCTTCACTCTCCTCCTCTGCAAAATAGGGTGTGAACAGCACCCTCCTTGCAGCCTGGTTTTGCACCAGGATGGAGCCTGCACGTAACTTTGTAGTGGTCTCTCTGCTGTCCTGTTTCCAGCACAGGGCACCGACGAACCAGCCAGAAGCCGTCCCTGCCAAGGGGATGCTTGACCCAATCTTTAGTAATAACCCCTTCCACTCTGGGTGACCAGCTGTGGTGCCCCAGGGCAGGGACTTGTTGATCTGGGTTTGTTCCGGAGGCCAGAAGGGCTTCCTGAGGGCTGGGATTGGAGCCGGATTGAGAGTGCCTGGCATGTGGAGAGACCTGGCTGTTGTGGCCTGAGTCTGAGGGCTCCAGGGCCAGCTGCTTCCCGGCCTTTGTCTTCCTTGCAGGAAACAGGCCAGGAGTTACAAGGGGCTGGAGGATGCTGCTGTGGTTATGGTGGAAGTTACGGCTTTGGGAAGTGTGCGTGTGCGTGTGAGTGTGTGTGCGCACTCGTGCTCTTGGTAAAGAGAGAGACGGTAAAGGAATGAGGAGAGAGACTGTTTGCAGACACACGCAAATGCAGAGAAAGCTTACAATTGTCAGGATCACTCTCCCGGTTTTTCCTGCATGGTGGTGTAAAATCTGACACGTGTACAGAAAAGTGCGTAAAACCTCCATGTTCAGTTTAATGAATAATTATAAAGCAAACAGCCATGAAACTCCCACCCAGATCAAGAAGACAGGCATCACCAGCTCCCTGAAAGCCCCCTCCTCCACCTGCCCTTCCCAGTACTAACAAAAACATTCTCCTCCCTTTCTTTACATTGTTACCTCTTTTTTGGTGTATTGTGAAAGATTTCAGACACCCCCGAGAGAATAGAGAATCACCTGCTGACCACCCTCAGGCCCGTCTGCAGCTAAAAGATGAAATGCTTGCTGTGGGTGCAGCCCCCAGGTGCCTCCCCCGGGGCCCCAGGCCTCGCTGGCCCTGCGTCTGCTTCCCTAAACAGTGTCCAGCATTGTTCTGCAGGATTTTAAACTGCGTCCAAATGGTACGAGGCCGGCGGCACTTGGCTGCAACTCTCTCAATATTTTGTTCTTAAGATTTCTCTGGGTGGAGTAATGTAGCTCTGTGCCAGGAGGAATGGTTCCCAGCGGGGGTCAGGGCACCCCCACCCATGGCCAGAGGGAAGCAGCTCTGTCCTGGGGGGGGCCAGGAGGACGCTCTGGGCTCCTCTCACTCAGGCCCGCGGCCCCCTGCTCCACCTGGATGTGAAGCGGCCCCTCCAGTGGAAGTGGCAGAGCGCCGTTGGCTTCCTGGGGCACCACATGGGACTCAGTTACAGCCGTGGTATGAAGGGGCCCTCCCTGAGCTTATGTAAGGTATAATGGGGTGCTGGTGCTGCCCGGGGCCTGTGTGCACCACGGTAGGGCCTTCTCTAGAGGAGGGCATGAATCAGCAGCTGGGGACAGGAGGGTGGGTCTCTTCTCTTCCCTACCGCCCTCCCCCAGCCCCCGCCCACTCCCCACCCTCACCCGCCCTGTTAGCCAGGCTCACACAGCCTTTCTTGGGGAGGCCCTCTGGCGGGGAGATTACTATCAAAGGCTCTGTATCTAACTGGCCTGGGTTTGCCACCCAGCTCTGCCACCTTTTAGCTGGATGGCCTTGGGCATGTGTTGACCCCTGCCCCTCCCGCCTCTGTTGGCCTCAGTTCCCCATTTGTAAAATGGAATTGTGTAAGGGTTACTTCATCCATGCAAAGCACTCGTAGAAGCTAGCGTGTGGAAACCTCTTAATGAGCTTTAGCTGTTAGTATCTTTGTCATGCTTGCCATTCATTCACTCATTTTTGTTGGCAGTCACTTTTTCCCTCCTCTGAGTCCAGTCCGGTCAGCCACCACCCTGTCAGGCTGAGGTCCTGCCTTCATGGAGCTTATAATACAGTGAGGGAGACAGACATGGTACTAGGCAGTGACAAACCAAAGTGACCTTGGAAAGCACAGGCCAGAGTGTGACAGCTGTGATGGGAGAAGACCCAGAGGACTGTGGGAGGCCCTGGCTCCAGCCTAGGAAATCAAGGAAGGCCTCCTGGAGGAGGAGACTTTTGAGCTGAGGCCTGAAGGAGGAGCAGGGTTAGTTTGTGGAACATTGTCCCAAGGAGAGCAGATAGCATGTTCAAAGGCTAAAAGATGGGAAAGGATCTGGCATTTTAAATAAACCATTATTATTTTTAAGAAAACTAAATTCTGAGATCATTGTAGATTCTCCTACAGTTGTAAGAAGTAACTCAGAGTGGCCCGGCGCGGTGGCTCACACCTATAATTCCGCCCCATTTTGGGAGGCCAAGGCGGGAGGATCGTTTGCACCTAGGAGTTCAACACCAGCCTGGGCAACATGGGGAGACACCACCTCTTCCCAAAACAGAAAGACTTATCTGGCTGTGATGCCGTGCACCTGGAGTCCCAGCTACTTGGGAGGCCGAGGTGGATCACTTGAGCCCGGAAGGTTGAAGCTGCTCTGAGCTGTTAATGGCACCACTGTACTGCAGCCTGGGTGACAGAGTTAGGCTCTGTTACGAAAGGAGAGAGAGAGCGGGAGAGGGAGGGAGGGAGGGAGGAGGGAGGGAGGGAGGGAAGAAAGAAAGAATACAGAGAGGAGGTCTGGCATACCTTTACCCAGTTTTCCTCAATGGTAACACCCTGCAAGACTGTAGTACCAGATACCAGAGTGTCGATTGACATTCATACCGTTCAGATACAGAGCATCTGTTCAATCACAAGGATCCCTCATAATACCTTCTCATAGCTACACCCTTCCCCTACCCATCCCTAACCTCTGGCAACCGCTCATCTGTCTGTTCCCCCATTGTTATGATTTTGTCAATTCAAGAATGTTATGTAAGTGGAGCCACCCAGTATGTACCCTTTTTGCATTGACTTTATCCCCTCAGCATGATTCTCTGGGGGTGCATCCAGATTGCTGTGCTGATAGTGACTACTGAGTAGTATTCCGTGGTCTGGATGCCCCACTGTTTAACAGTTTCCCGTTGGAGGACATTTGGGTTTTTGTAATTTTTTGGCTGTTACAGACAAAGCCTCTATAAACCTTGACAAACAGGGTTTCGTGTGAATGTCATTTTTTGTTTTTCTGGGACCAATACTCAGAGGTACAATTGCTGGGCAGTGTGGTGGTTCCCTGTTTTAAGGAAACCATCAAACCGTGTTCTAGAGTGGCTGTACCATCTTATATCACCAGCGGCAGGTTCCCCGCATCCTCACCAGCATTTGGTGTTGTCACTATTTTTTATTTTAGCTCTTCTAATAAGTGTGCAGTGATAACTCATTGTGGCTTTCATTTGCATTTCTCTAACGGTGATGATGTTGATTAGCTTTTCATGTGCTTCTCTGCCATCTGTGTATCCTCTTCGCGCGAAAGGTCTCGCATGGCTTCTGCTCATTTTCTTATTGGATTATTTGTTTTTGGTTGTTTTTTTTTTTTTTGGCTGTTAAGTTTTGAGTTTTCACCGTTGTTCTCTTTTTTCTTAGCCCGACCAGGTTCTCATATGAGATCTTTATCTATTCTCTTTTTTTTTTTATTGAGACAGTCTTACTCTGGAGTACAGTGGCGCCATCTCGGTTCACCGCGGCCTCCGCCTCCCAGGTTCAAGTGATTTTTCTGCCTCAGCCTCCCGAGTAGCTGGGATTACAGGCATGTGCCACCACGCCCCAGCTAATTTTTGTATGTTTAGTAGAGATGGGGTTTCACCATGTTGGCCAGGCTGGTCTTGAACTCCTGACCTCAAGTGATCCACCCGCCTCAGCCTCCCAAAGTGCTGGGATTACAGGCATAAGCCACGGTACCTGGCAAGATCTTTATTCTACATACTAGTTTTTTGTCAGATATGTGGTTTGCAAATATTCTCCCCTAGTTTGTAGCGTGTCTTTTAATACTTTTCATATGGACTTTTGCAGAGCAAAAGTTTTTAGTTTTGTATTAACTTTTTTCTTTTATGGATTGCGCATTTGCTGTCAAGTCTCAGAACCCTGTGCCCTGTCTTAGGTACCAAAGAATTTTCTTTTTTCTTTTTTTGAGAGAGAGTTTTGCTCTGTTGCCCATGCTGGAGTAGGCTCACTGCAGCCTCTGCCTCCTGGATTCAAGCGATTCTTCTGCCTCAGCCTCCCAAGTAGCTAGGACTAAAGGCGCCCACCACCACGCCTGGCTAATTTTTGTATTTTTAGTAGGCACAGGATTTCACCATATTGGCCAAGCTGGTCTTGAACTCCTGACGTCGTGATCCGCCCGCCTTGGCCTCCCAAAGTGCTGGGATTACAGGCGTGAGCCACCACACCCGGCCTGCTTTTTTTTTTTTTTTTCCCCATAAAAGTTTCATAGTTTTACATTTAAGTCTGTGATCCATTATGAGTTAATTTTTGTGCAAAGTATAAGTTTTGGATTAAAGTTCTTTTTTTTCCCTTTGGCATATGGATGTCCTGTTGTTCCAGCAGCATTTGTTGAAAATGCTGTCTTTCCTCTGTTGAATTGCTTAGGCTTCTTTCACAAGAATCAGTTACCACGATGAGATACTACATCACACCTACCAGGATGGCTGCTGTCAAAAAAACAAAAATAACAAGTGTTGGGAGGATGTGGGGAAATTGGAGCCCCATGCATTGCTTGTGAGAATGTAAAATGGTGCTGCTGCTGTTCGACATAGAATTACCTCATGAGCCAGCAATTCTCCTCCCAGCTGTACGTCCAAAAGAATTGAAAGCCGAGACTCGAACAGATATTTGTACACCCAGGCTCATCACAGCCTTATTCACAAGAGCCAAAAGGTAGACACAGCCCCATGTCCATCAGTGGATGAATGGAGGAACAAAAGATGGTGTACATCATGGAATATTATTCAGCCATAAAAAGGAATGAAATTTTGGGTAGAAGCTATCACGTGGATGGTCTTGAAAACATTATGCTTAGTGAAATCAGCCAGACACAGAAGGAGAAATCCTCTATGATTCCACTTGTGAGGGACCTAGAGTAGGCAAATACAAAGAGACAGAAAGCATGCGTAGAGTCCCAGCTCTTCTGGGGACAGGAGGATCCCCTGAGCCCAGGAGGTTGAGTCCAGCCTAGACAACATAGTGAGACCCGGTCTCTTTTAAAAGAAATGTATATATAGGGCCAGGCTTGGTGGCTAACACCTGTAATCCCAGCACTTTGGGAGGCTGAGGCAGGCGGATCACCTGAGGTCAGGAGTTCAAGACCAGCCTGGCCTACATGGTGAAACCCCGTCTCTACTAAAAATACAAAAATTAGCCAAGCGTGGTGGTGGGCGCCTGTAATCCCAGCTACTTGGGAGGCTGAGGCACGAGAATGTCTTGAACCTGGGAGGTGGAGGTTGCAGTGAGCTGAGATCACCCCGTTGCACTCCAGTCCCGACGACAAAGAAAGACTGTGTCTCTAAATAAATAAATGAATAATAAAATATATGTTTATGTATATGTAGAGAGAAAGAAAGTAGAAGAGAGGTTATCAGGGTTGAGGGAAACGGGCAGCTGTTGTTTAATGGGTACATAGTTGTTGTTGGAATGATAAACATGTTTGGATGTAGATGGTGGTGGTGGTTATACAACTTGGTGGATGTATTTAATGCCACTGAATTGTATACTTACAGATGGTTAACAATGATAAATATGCTGTATATTTTACCATCATACAAATACATTTTTGAAACCAGCTGGGTATGTTGGTGTGGGTCTGTTTCTGGGTTCTCTGTCCTGTTCTGCTGCTCCGTTGCGGTGACCGTCCCACCCCATCTGGGTTACTCGCTGCAGCAGGCCTTAAGTGTGGGGAGAGGGATTCCTCTGGCTTTCTCTCTCTCTCTCTCTTTTTTTTTTTTTTTTTCTTTTTCAAGATGGAGCTCTTGAAAAAAGAGCTCTGGAACCTGGCATTTTGGAGCTCCTCTAGGGTTCCCCGTGTAGAAGATGGCACTGTGTTGGGCCCAGGTTCGGAGTCATCCTTGACACTACCTCCTCCTCAGCCCCAGTGTCTGAGTCGTCAGCGAGCATTGCCTTTTCTTGGTAAACATAGCCCAGGTCTGACCCTCTCTCTCCACCGCTGCTGTCCCGGCTGCCTCATCAGTTGCCCAGAGAGCGCTGCCTCCTTGTTACTCATCCTCACACCCACTCAGGCCCCTTGATCCCATCCTTCACAGGGCAGCCAAAGTTACATCTGCAAAACCCAGGCCGGGACCAGGTAGAGTGGCTCCCATCTGTAATTCCAGCACTGGGGGAGGCCGAGGTAGGCAGGTGGCTTGAGCTCAGGAGTTCAAGACCAGCATGGACAACATAGTGAGACCTTGTCTCTAAAAAAATAAATAAATAAAAATTTAAAAAATACAAAAACCCAGGCCTGTCCTTGGCACCCACCTTGTCTCCCCTTGCTCTCTCACGATCTGCCTCCACCACACCGTCCGTCCCCCTTCAGGCCTGCCTCCACCACACCGTCCATCCCCCTTCAGGCCTGCTGCCCACCCTTCCCTCCAGCCAGGGTGTGTCAGCTGGACTTCAACATTTTTTGTGTGTGGTGCTTGACTCTAAGCCTGATGGGGTAGGGCCCACACTGCGCTTCTGCCCCCGCGCAGGCGGCACGTGATAGACGCGCATTGGATTTCTGTTGGTGGAGTCCATGAACGTGGGAAGGAGGTTGCGTGTGGCTGTAGCAGGTGATTGGGGGCGGAAAGTGTGCAAAAATGAGGACAGAGAGGTGGGCGTGACCCTGGTGAGGAGACGGCTTTAGCTCTGCAGGCCTGAGTAGGTTTTTAGCAGGAGAGGATACAATCAGATTAGATTTACAAAGGTCTCCCTGACCTAGCAGAAAAAGGCAAAGGCTTTGAATAGACACTTAGCGGAAGGGGACATTCTAATGGCTTTTATAAATGTGAAAGATACTCAACCCTACTAAGTAGAAAAATACAAATGAAAACTAGGCTGAGGGGGGCCAGATCTCACATATCAGCAGAGATCAGAGAGACTGGCCCCGCCCCGTGCTGCGAGGCCGAGGGGATAGGCCCTGGCACCACTGGGGGGCTGTGAGGGGGGGACAGGCCTCACGCAGGGCCACTTGGCGGTGGTGAGCTTTGCTGGGCATTTACCCACAGACAAACTTGCACACCTGTGAAATGAGAGCCGCACGCAGTGAGCGCTACTGCACCATTTATAAGAGCAAAAGACAGGAAACCACCACGCTGGCCCCATGGGGACGGGCTCCAGACCTCACAGTCCTTCCACACAGCTGCCAAAGCAGCAAGGCGGCGCTCTGCCAAGATCAAGGCAGGGAAAGGTCACCAAGACACACATATCTATGCAGTGTGTCTGTGGTTTCAGTTACCCGCCACCAACCATGGCCCAAAAGTACATGGAAAATTCCAGAAATAACCAATTCATTCGTTTTATTTATTTTTTTTGAGATGGACTCTCACTCTGTCACCCAGGCCAGAGTGCAGTGGCACCATCTCAGTTCACTGCAACCTCCGCCTCCTGGTTTCAAGCGATTCTTCCCACCTCAGCCTCCCAAGTAGCTGGGATTACAGGCATGCACCACCACGCCTAGCTAATTTTTGTATTTTTAGTAAAGATGGGGTTTCACCGTGTTGGCCAGGCTGGTCTGGAACTCCTGACTTCAAAGAATCCGTCTGCTTCGGCCTCCCAAAGTGCTGGGATTACAGGCGTGAGCCACTGCGCCGGCCCAACAGCTTATGCATTTTAAATTGCACGCCATGCTGAGTTGTGATTTTTTTTTTTTTTTTTGTGGAGACGAGGTTTCCCTATATTGCTCAGCTGGTCTCAAACTCCTGGGCTCAAACGATCCTCCTGCTACTGCCTCCCAAAGTGCTGAGATTACAGGCAGGAGCCACCGCACAGCCTCGGGATGAAATCTGGAGCCATCCCACTCCGTTCTGCCTGGGACATGAATCACCTTTCTTATCCCACATATCCATGGTGTATGTGCTACCCATCTGTGACTACTCTGTAGCTCTCCCGGTTATCGCATCTTCTGTCGTGGTACCACAGTGCTTATGTTCGGGTAACCCTTACTGTACTTAACATCGTCCCCAAAGTGCAAGAGTAGTGATGCTGGCAATTTGGATATGCCAAAGAGAAGCTGTAAAGTGCTTCCTTTAAGTGAAAAAGAGGAATGTATTTAACCTAATAAGGAAAAGAAAAAACATTGTATGCTAAGATTACTAAACTCTACAGTAAGAACGAGCCTTCTATCCATGAAATTGTGAAGAAGGGAAAGAATTTGTGGCTAGGTTTACTGTCACACCTCAAACTGCAAAAGTTACAGCCACAGGGCATAAGTGTTAAGATGGAAAAGGCATTACATTTGGGGAGTAGAAAACAGGAACAGAAACGTGTTCCAACTGATGGCAGTCGGGGTCGGTGTTATCTGCAGTTTCGGGCACCCATTGGGGGTCTTGAAACATACACCCCGCAGGTAAGGGGAACTACCGTGTATATAGTCGGCCCTCGGTATCATGGACCCTCAGGATCACGGGTTCTGCACCCACCCATTCATCCAACCAACCAAGGTCTGAAAATTTACTGTGGAGGGCCATCTTTTCCATCCGCGGTTATGGAGGGCCGACTGAGGGACGAGCATCCCTGGATGTGGTACCCCCGGCTCCCTCAGCTATCAGGGTACAATTGTGTAAATATATAAATATTTTTCTTTAAAATCATAATTACAAATTGTTAGGATATGTAGTGAAAACTGCATAAAACGTAAATGTTTATGTTTTATAAAACTGATTACTATAAAGGGAAAAATCTATGTAGTCACCCCTCCAGGTGAAGAAACAGATGGTGCCAGCCTCCCCCTACCCCTCCCAGTCCCTCCCTTCCCGCAGAAGCATCCACTCTTTATAATTTTAATTTTTTTTTGAGACAGAGTCCATCACCCAGGCTGAAGTGCAGTGGCACAATCTCAGCTTACTGCAACCTCCACCTTCTGGGTTCAAGCAATTCTCATACCTCAGCCTCCCGAGTAGCTGGAATTACAGGCATGTGCCACCACACCCGGCTAATTTTTTGTGTTTTGTTGTTGTTGTTGTTTTATTTTTTTGAAACAGAGTCTCTGTCGCCCAGGCTGGAGTGCAGTGGCGTCATCTCGGCTCACTGCAACCTCCGCCTCCCAGGTTCAAGTGATTCTCCTGCCTCAGCCTCCCAAGTAGCAGGGATTACAGGTGCCCACCACCACACCCTACCAATTTTGGTATTTTTAGTAGAGATGGGATTTCACCATGTTGGTCAGGCTGGTCTTAATCTCCTGACCCCAGGTGATCTGCTCACCTTGGCCTCTCAAAGTGCAGGGATTACAGGTGTGACCCACCCTGGCCTTAATTTTAATTCTCTAAAAACGTAGAGATGGGGTTTCATAATGTTGGCCAGGCTGGTCTTGAACTCCTGGCCTCAAGTAATCCTCCCGCCTCGGCCTCCCATAGTGCTGGGTTTACAGGCATGATCTACTGCGCCCAGTCCAACTCTCCTGACTTTTGAGGCCCTCATGTGCTTGCTTTCCTCTGTGTTTGCCACCTCTGTATGCAGCCTGAAGCAGTTTCCTTTTGCCTGGTTTTGAACCTTAAAGTCCGAGGACGGAGTACCGTTCGATGTTTTTGCCTCTTCTATGTGGCCTCTTCTTTGATGCTCATCCACATGTAGCTGTAGTCATTCATTCATTCTCCCTGTCGTGTGCAGTGCCATGGAGCCTGTAGGTCACCCTTCATTCGCCACCTCCTGGGAACGAGCATTTGTCTTGTTTCCAGTCCCTTCTTGCGCGTGCTTCCTGCCGCATGGGCCTGCGTTACGCTGGAGTGTGTATCCAGGAGAGCTCTTGCTAGGTCGAGCATGTGTCCCCGCTTCCGCTGGATGCTGCTAAGCTCCTCCCAAGTGCCAGCAGCATGGGAGAGCCACGGACTGTTTTCGAGAAGAGCAAAGTACAGAATATTGTGTGTCGTGTGGCTGCCATTTCTGTTGTTTTTTAAAAAGTGGGTAATCGTGTGTACCCGTACACACACGTAGGATCTCTCAGAAAGGAAAAAAAAAAAACAACCGGAAGTTTAGTAGGGGTTGCCTCCAGGGCTGAGCTGGGCCAGGGTGGGAGGAGGACATCCTGTCACAGTTTACCCTTTGGTGCCTTTTGGCTTTTGAACCGTATGCCTGTATTATAAAGACAGAGAGAAGGAAAAGGAAAAGGGGTAGATAAGCGTAAATGTGGTAAAGTGGGAATCACTGAGAATCGCCCAGTGCAGCTCCCTCTCCGTCCCCTGGAGACCTCGTTTCCTGCGGCTGTCCAGAGCTGTCCAGTTCCCACCCACTCCCCCGCCAGAGCCCAAACCTGCCCGTCTGGTTTGCAGAACTGCCCCACCTGGCTCCTCCTCTCCGGGTGGTTACTCCACAGATGCCCCACCCCCACCCCACGGGGAGGCAGTGGCCTGAGATCTGGGACTTCTGGGACCCCCAGACCTGCCCTGCTGTGGTCCAGAGCCCGGCCCAGCCCCTCCTTGGACTTCCTCCTCACTGTGGGCAGGGGGTGGATGGAGGTGGCGGTGGGAGTTCCAGGCCCCGAGAGCTAGCGCTGGGCTCCCAGCCCACGTTCTCTGTGTGGAGATAACATCTGCCCTGGAGGAGTTGGCTGCGGGGGCAGGGGTGTGCAGAGCAGGGCAGTGGGAAGAACCCAGGGGCCTCTGTCTGCCGTGTGCCCGGGCACTTGCTCACTGTTGTCCCTGGATTCACCGTGGCCTGGGTACCCATCCTGGGCCCGGGCACCCAGCAGCCTTGGTCCCTACCGCCTACCGGACTGGAGTCCCTGATGGAGGCCCTCTAGGATGTCAGCTCCCCCGGGCAGGAAGTTTTGTGGAGTTTGTTCAGTGCTGAATTCTCAGGGCCTCCCACAGGTGTGCCTGGTATGTGCCTGGAGCTCAGTGAATGAATGAGGAGGCGGGTAGGCTGCAGACAGCCACAGCCTGGGTGGTCAGGGCTGGCATGGGGAGGTGCAGGGTGGAGTGCGCAGGGCTGGAGCCCGGAGGATACCTGACCCAGCCTGGGGTGGCAGGAAGGGCTTCTTGGAGGAGCAGGTGCCTCAGGTGGGGCCGGAGGGTGAGAAGGGATGAACCAGGCAGCCCTCCGCAGCCTGCTGGGGTGGAGGGGAACAGACAGTGTTCACAGTAGAAACAGTTATACCTGCGAGCTCGGTCTCGGGCCAGCCTTTGCACGGGAGGTGGGATTTGAAGGGGAGGAAGGGGTGCGGCGGAGCGTCTTTTTCTTCTGTTCCTGAACGGGGGTTCTGATCACACCAGCCTCATACTCAGAACAGCTGGTTAAGGGCGCAGACACCAGGACAGACACCCAGCCTGGGAGGCCCAGTGCCTGACCTCCCCCAGGCGTCAAGTCATTCTGCCTCTCCGGGCCTCAGTTTCCTCCATGATGAAAGGGGCCTACGGAAGGACCTGTCCCATTTAGGGCAGCAGTGAGGCCAAGCCCTGAGCCCACGCCTGTGCCAAGAGCAGGGCCTGGCCCAGAATAAGGCCTTGTCATGTTAAGCTGCCTATTTTCAGCAAGGTTAGTTTCATCTTGGTGAGGCGGCGCCAGCATGGCGTTCCACCTCCCGGCCTCCTCTCCCTCCTCCCTTTCCTGCCATCCACGCCTCCCAGCCCCATTCTCACACCTTGGGATGGCGATATGGGGGCTTCACCGTGGTCTCCCCTGACCTCGCCCCTCCCCGGGTCAGGCTGTCTCAGATTCCTCCTCATGGGTGGGGGGTGCAGAGTGGCCCTTTCCTCCAGCCCATGCTGGGCACTTGCTAGAATCCCAGCCTGGTCAGGGTGGAGGAGAAATCCAGTTCTGCCTCCATATCAGAGAGTCCACCCACCCCTCTCCCCGGGGCTCTATCCTGTACCTAGTGGCCCCTGTCACTCCGCAGCCGCCCCCATGTACATACCCCGGTCCCTTGTTTCAAACCTGGCTGCCCCTTAGCTGTCTGGCCAGCCGCTTGCAGGCACTCAACCTTGCTGTGTAGTCACCCCTTCCAGCCCCGGCACCTAGACTGGCATGGGGGGCCGAGGTGGGGTGTGCCTGTGGGTGGGAGGCTGACCCTGCTGAAGCAAAGGCTGTGGTTGGGGTCCCCGCCCAGCCCTGCCCTCTATCCAGGCAGCTATGGGCCACGTGGCCCAGGCCCACCCACCCCAGCTCCAGGCTCAGCCCCGCCTCCCTCCCGCCCTCCGTGGGTGGAAGCCACAGCTGAGGCTCAACTCCTGGCCAGCCTGGCCGCGTCACCACCGCTGCCCTGGAGGCTGGAGCATAGAGCCCAGCCAGCTCTCCTCGGTGGGTGCCCACGTCGAGGGCCTGGGGAGCCCTGGATCTACTCTGCTTTCCAGCTGGAAGCCTGTTTGTCCACAGGCCCACCCCGTTGAGGGTGGCCCAGGAAGTGGGAAGGAGCGTGGTGGAGGTGAGCTGGCCAGGCCTCAGGAGGGAGGGGAGAGGGGAGGGCTAGGCTGGCTGCGGGGGAAGGAGGGTCTGCTGTCTGGCCACTGGAGCCAGTGTGAGCATGTGCGAAGGCTGCACCTTTCTTGGGGTTGGGGCGGGGTCACCGTGTTTAAACGTGTGCGTGACGGCAGGTGCCTGTCTGCTGGGGACTTGCAGGCAGCTGAGCGTAGGTCCCTGAGCCTCTCTGTGCGAGCTCACTCCTGGGGTCTGGCTTGCATAGGGGCAGAAGTTTCTGTGAGACTGTGCCTCACTTACTCTGGGTGACCCTGGAGGTGACTGGGTGCGCCTGGGTCCATGGAAGTCTCCTTGCCTGCTGTGTGTGGTTTTGGGGTCGGGGGGCCCCCTGGTGTAGCTTTGTATCTTGGGGATTATCTCTGTGTGTGTGTGTCTTGGGATGCGGCATGGCTTTCCCTCGAAGTCATGGAGTGTCTGCGGCGTTGTGCGTGTACACACGTGTCCCTGTGTTTCTGTGTGTGGGTCTCTGGGAGTGTCTGCATCTCTGGGTGCACGAGTCTTTGCATCGTGTGTGAAAGTCCACGGTCCATCCATGGCTCTTCTGGGGCCCAGGTGTGGGCTGAGCGAGCCAGGCTGGCTTTAAGAGCCGCTCCCCCACCTTCTCCCACTGAAGCCTCAGAAGCTCCCTCTGGGGCACGCTCTGCTGGCGCCCCATATTCTAGAGACAGGAACGGGGGCTCTTGGTAAATGTCCTTTTCCTCTGCCCCGCGGCAAGCACGGCACTGACCCCTGGTCACCAGCCTCCTGAGCCCATGCTCCTGTACGGGCCGCCGTCGGGTGCTCGGGATGTTGTGGGTTGAGGGGGGATTGCTGCTGTTGCCGGCTAGCCGGGAACTTTTCTTTTTTTCCCCTAAGATAAATATTGGAGAAGAATGGCCAGGGAGCTTTCCATGTGACCAGTGCATGTGGCTGGAGGCCTGTGGTTTGTGTGGCTGGGTGTGTATCTGCATGTCTGTGTGATGGTCTTAGGGCTTGGCTCTGTATAGTGTCAGCTGCAGATGTCCTGCATGCTCTGGTGTGTCCTCACATGCATCTGTGTCTAGGGATCGTGTGTGTGTATGCATGTGTGTGAGTGTGCATGTGTGTGCATGTATGCGACCATGCATTTGTGAGTGTGCGTGTGTGAGCATGCATGTGCGTGCGTGTGTGCGCGCGTGAGTGTGCGTGCGCGTGAGTGTGCGTGTGTGAAAGTGCATGTGTGTGCAATTGTGAGCATGCATGTGTGTGCGTGCGTGTGTGTAAGCGTGCATGTGTGTGCGTGTTTGTGAGCATGCATGTGTGTGTGTGCATGTGTGTGCGTGTGTGTGTGTGAGCGTGCATGGGTTGTGGGATGGCTTCGCTCGTTGCTGTGTGTTGGGTCTGTGAGGAGAGGCCATGGTTGCTGCCTAGTGTGTCTCCTGGTGTCTGTGCGCAGCCTTGTGTGTTGCACAGCAGGGGAAGTGGACAGTGAGAGGGCTTGGGTGCTGGGGCCTGAGAGGGGCAGAGCCTCTTTTCTGCCACATCGCCCCCTTCCCCCTACCCAGCCTCAGGGGAGGAATAAATGACTCTGCTCCGATTTCCCAGGCTGTATGGGCTCCTGCACACTCTGTTGTGGTGTCCATCCCTACCCTGGGTACCTCTGAGGGGTGAAGGGCACCAGCAGTGCCCTTTATGTCTGTGCCTTTTTGTGCTGGGCCAGATTCGGGGCAGGGGGGCTTCGCCTGAGACTGCCAGCCCTGGCATCACTGGGGCTCTGAGCTCCAGCCTGGGCCTGGCTGGATAAAGGAAGCATCATCTCTTCATTCAGCCACACTCTTTTTGCTGTACCTTACCTTGTGCTGGGCAAGCCTGGGGACACAGGGTGGCTAAGATGGAGCCCCAGGCCCTGCCCTCCTGGGTCTCCCAGTCCAGTGGAAGAGGCAGACCTGTTATCAGACAGTAACAGTCCGTCAGGCTTCCCCCGCCCAACCCTGGAGAAAGTAAGGCTAGCATATTTGCAGAAGGGACCATGCCCGGCATCCTCTGTAGTTTATTTGTTCATTCATTCATTCATCAGCAGCAGCAAGATTGGCAGTACTGATAACAGCAGCGAGCCTGCAGTGAGGCCCCACTCGACACCAGTCACTGTTGTAAATGTTTTACACGCGTTGTCTTATTCGCTCGTTCATCATTCCCGGGATGTAGGGACTATCACTACCCCCAGTTTGCAGATGAGAACACTGAGGCCCAGAGAGGTTGAGTAACTTGTCCAGGGGCACACAGCTTGGAGTCATAGAGCCAGTACCTGGGACTGGGCAGTCGGCTCTTAACCACCAGCTGCCTGCTGAGCCCCTGTACTGCACCAGGCCTGTGCTGAGGACAAAGCAGTGGCCAGGACAGACAGGCCCTGTCCTCATGGCACACTGCCCGTTCATTGCAGGAGACATACTAAGTAAGGACCATAGAGACAAATGTAAAATTACAGCTGTGACAGATGCTGTCAAGGGGAAGGCACGGGACATGCAGTGTTTTTTTTAGACGGAGTCTCACTCTGTCACCCAGGCTGGAGGGCAATGGTGTAATCTTGGCTCACTGTAACCTCTGCCTCCTGGGTTCAAGTGATTCTCGTGCCTCAGCCTCCCAAGCAGCTGGGACTACAGGCACATGCCACCACACCCAGCTAATTTTTGTATTTTTAGTAGGGATGGGGTTTTGCCATGTTGGCCAGGCTGGTCTTGAACTCCTGACATCAGGTGATCCACCTGCTTCAGCCTCCCAAAGTGCTGGGATTACAGGCATGAGCCACCGTGCCTGGCCGTGGACCTGCAGTTTGAAGGAAGAGGAAGAGATAACAAGGTGAAGGTTGAGGGGTCAGGGGACTCTTCAGGACCCAGGCTAAGGGCACAGTCCGTGCAGAGGCCTGGGGGCAGGGGCGGTGCTGTGCTGTACCTGGAGGAACAAAGGGGAGCAGGGCTGCCCCTCCACCCTCCACAGATACTGCTGAATCCAGAGGCCCCCCGACCCCGATCTGCTTTTACCCATTGTGGGGACTCATGGATTTCCAGAGGCATCCCCCATGTGATTTGGCTCTTGCCAGGATACGCTGTAACTTCCCAGGATTCCCAGCCTAGGCCATGTGGCTGGGTGGGCCCCCTGCAGTGGGGAGGGCCTGGGTGCTCACAGCGGGGGGACGTTTTGTGGTGTTGGGACACACACCAGCTTACTTGCAGAACAGCCAGATTCAGTCTCTGAAGACCCGCTTTCTCCCCAGGCATCAAGGCCAGACTTCCAGGCAGTGAGTGAACGAGGCCCAGGGACTTGTGTCTGCCTCGGCCCCATCCCCGTGCCCTGCGATCCCCGTGCCCTGCACCTCCTCAGGGACCAGGCTTATTACTTCAGTAATGGCATCACTCATTTGTTCCACAGATATGTCTCGAGCACCTACTGTGTTCCAGCCACTGCTCTAGATGCCAGCAAGAACCAGACAGACAGAGAGGGCCCTGCCCTCAGGGGGCTGACATTCCACTGGGGGCACCACCAGTCAGTAGGTGTAGGATGCCAGGGGGTGGTGCCACAGAGACATAAAAAGCGGGGTGCACATTTTGTTAGGGGGTCGGGGCAGCCTCTCGGAGGAGGTTTTATTTGCGCTAAGACCTGAATATCAAGAAAGGCTGAGCAGGCAGTTCTGGCAGAGGGAAGCTAGGTGCAGAGGCCCGGAGGCTGGAACAGCTGTGATGAGTCCAAGACATACACGGAGGTGGCCAGCGCGGCTGGAGAGAAGCGAGGGGAGGAAATTAAGTTTGCGAGGTTGGCAGGGCCCTCCCAGTCAGGGCCGTGTTGAGTCAGTGTTTGAGCCAAAGTGGGAAGCCGTGTAGAACTGTGTGTGCGTTGGTGTAATGTCTTCAGATTCCCTTCTAACCAAGGTGGCTTTTCTGGTCTTGGTCTGGTCATTGTCAGGGACATTGTCCCTCCCTGTTTTTGTCCCGTAAACCTCCAGGGTCCTTTCTCTAGAGTGGAGGCCTTGGCTGGAGCCGGGGCCACCGGGGAACAGGAGACTGGGGGATGTTGACTTGCCTTCTCTGTGGGACAGAGTGGCTGCTTTTGTGACCTGGCACTGGGTAGCCCTGGGCAGTGACTTCCCCCTCTGGGCCTCAGTTTCCTGGTGTGAGGAACAGGAAGGAAGAGGACTCCCCACCCAGCACCCAGAACTGTTTAGAGGGCTCCATGTGGCCTGGTCTGCGTGCCTGGCATGGCCTGGGCGAGTCCACAGCCACGAAGGGGGCCCCTGTGAGTCCACGCCCTGCTCTAGGCACTGAGATGCAGCCATCGTGAACCAAAACATGGTGCCTGTCCACATGAGCCACTGACTTAGCGAGGACGACGGCCACAGACCGGCAAACAGCTGTAACGTGTGAGGCAACGCTGAGGGCCCTGGAGGGAATGGACCCAGGCTGACCAGGCTCTGGGCCAGGTGCTGGGGGTGCCACATGGAGCAAGACCAGACTGAGCGCCTGCCTGTGAGCTCATGCTGCAGCCTTTGACCAGTCCTGCCACCTCCACCTTTATAGCGTGCCTGGAACCTGCTCATGCTGCTCCCTGTGCAGTCCCCACGGGGTCCTGTCCTCTTGATTTCCACTGGACCATCACAGCTTCCTCCTCCCTGGTCCCCCTTTCCGTTCTGCCCCCACAGACTGTTCCCAGCCAGTGGGAGCCTGTGAACTCCTGAGTCAGGCAGTGGCCCTCCTGGGCTCAGAGACCCCTGCAACTCCATCTCACTCGGGGAAGGACTGGGCCCTCCCTGTGGCCCCCAAAGCCCCACACGATCTGCCCCATTACCTCCTTGGCCTGTCCGTCCACTCACCCCCTCGCCCACCCTGTTCCAGCCCCACGGCCTCCTTGCTGCCCCTTGACCATGTCAAGCAAATTCCCACCACCCTGGCTGCCCTTCCTCCAGGGCCCCGAATGGCTCCCTGTGCCCTCCTCACGCAGGTCCCTGCTCACGTGTCCCCTTCTCAGCAAGGCCTGCCTGACCACTTTATTTTATTATTATTATTACTACTATTATTTGAGATGGAGTCTCACTCTCTCGCCCAGGCTGGAGTGCAGTGGCGCAATCTCGGCTCACTGCAACCTCTACCTCCCAGGTTCAAGCAGTTCTCCTGCCTCAGCCTCCCAAGTAGCTGGGACTACAGGCACCTGCCACCACGCCCGGCTAATTTTTTGTATTTTGAGTGCAGACAGGATATCACCATATTGGCCAGGCTGGTCTCCAACTTCTGACCTCAAGTGATCCACCTGCCTTGGCCTCCAAAAAGTGCTGGGATTACAGGCATAAGCCACTACGCCCAGCCTGTTATTCTTATTTTTGAGACAAGGTCTCGCCCTGTCACCTAGGCTGGAGTGCAGTGGCATGATCACTCACTGCAGCCTTGACCTCCCAGGCTCAGATGATTCTCCCGCCTCAGCCTCCCCAGTAGCTGGGTCCACAGGCGCACACCACCACGCCCAGCTAATTTTTTATTTATTTTTTATTTTTGGGGGTAGAGACAGGGTCTCACTAGGTTGCCCAAGCTGGTCTTGAATTCCTGGGCTCAAGTGATCCTCCCTCCTTGGCCTCCCAAAGTGCTGGGGGTACAGGCGTGAAGCACCGTGCCCAGCCTTGACCACTTTCTTGAGAATTCCAGCCTCCCCTCCCCTCAGCTCCTTTCTGATTGCTGCGTTATTTTCTATCTCAGCATTTCTCACTGGACTTAGTAGACACTTTTCTGATTTATCTCATACCTTGACTGCCTCCTTCCTTCTAGAATGTGAGTGCTGCAAGGACAGGGATGTTTCTGACTGTTGGGTGCACTGCTGTGGGCCCCAGGCCCAGCAGAGTCAGCCTTCAGTAGATACGGACAGGTGCATGGGTCGACGCGTGGGTGGGTGCGATGGGGTCACTTGTGGGTGGAGTAGGTGTTTGCTAAGGAGGACCCTGGGGATGTGTCAGTCCCAAACCTGAGGACTCCTTGGAGGAGCGAGGCTCAGTGTGGGAAGCCTGAGGAGAGATGTGGATAGAGGAGGGTCGGGGGCTGTGCAGGATGGGGGCAAGAGCTGAGCCAAGGTTTGGAGGCAGGAATGGTGTGGGGGACTCGGGACAGCAAGGAGCCTGCTGTGCTGGGACAGCAAGCCAGACTCCCAGCGCCTCTGCCATCAGAGCACATCCCCAGAAGGTAGGGGGTAAACTGAGGCAGGGAGGGGTCTTCCCAGAGCTGGTAGGTGAAGATTGTGGCAGGGTGGTGAGTGCAACCCATGGTAGAAGCCTGAGTGCAGGCTGGAGGCAGTGACCCCTGTGGGTCCCCTTCCTGATTCGGGTTTCATTTTAGTGATGATGAAAGGATGCCTGTGGTCCTGGCCACCTCCCCTGCTCTGCCCCGGGTCAGCCCCCTCCCTTCCCGCGGCAGCAGCTTTGAGCAGAGCCTGGAGGGGGCGGGGCAGGAGGTAAGGGGTTTTGCACGTGCACCTGCTCACACCGACAGCTTTGTCGCACGGTGGATCTTGCTTTTCCATTTGGGCCAATGAACCTTGTAGGGGAGAATGGGGGTGGTGGTACCCTTTTCCTGCCATAAAAGGTCAGAGGATGCAGGGGGTGACTGGAAAATCGGAAGCGTCTGCTCGGCCAGGTCAATGCTGCCTGTCCCACATGTTAAAGAATTCAAAAGATTTTTTAAAACTGGAAATAAACGTTTTAGAGTAGGATACAAAGTATGCCTGCATTTTTGTGATCGAATACTGGACTTCAGAGGCGTCTGTGCCCCGGCTGGGGCAGAAGGCTGCATCTCCCTGCTGCTCTGGGGCTATTGCCCCCCAGGTCCCAGCTGCTTATCTGAAAGATTTTCCAGGTGCTGCCGGACCTTGTCCAAGGCCTCTGAGCAGGGGAATAGTGCAGTGGGCAGGGACAGTCATTCCACGGAGTCCCTACCGTGTGCTGTCCTGGGCTGTGAGGGGGCAAGACAGAGGACCGTGCCTGCCCTGTGGAACTGACACATTCTAGGGGAGAGGCAGACGCTAAAGAATTACACACACGGCTGGGCCCAGTGGCTCACGCCTGTAATCCCAACACTTTGGGAGGCTGAGGCAGGTGGATCACCTGAGGTGAGGAGTTCAAGACCAGCCTGGCCAACATGGTGAAACCCCATCTCTACTAAGAATACAAAAATTAGCTGGGCGTGCTGGTGGACGCTTGTAATCCCAGCTTCTCGGGTGGCTGAGGCAGGAGAATCACATGAACCCACTAGGCGGAGGTTGCAGTGAGCCGAGATCATGCCATTGCACTCCAGCCTGGGCAACAAGAGTGAAACTCTGTCTAAAAAAAAAAAAAGAATTACACACACACACACCCCCCGTATATGTGGTAAGAGCCCTAAGGAAAGATAAAGCAGAGATGGGCATAGAGGGTGACAGGACAGGAGCAGGGCTTGTGAGCACAGGCAGGCCTGGGAAGTCAGGGGAGGTGGGAGGTCAGTGAGAGGAGAGTTCCAGGTGGGGCACTCACCCATGCAAAGGCGCTGAGGTGGGACCGTGTCTAGGATTTGAGGAACAGCAGGGGGACCTGTGTGGCCAGGGCACAGTGAGTACAGGGGTGCTTGGGAGGAGAGGAGGGCAGTGTGGTGATGGGCATGCCCTGTGGGGACTCTCAGGCCACAAGGAGGCATTTTGGGGGCCAGCGAAGGGTTTAAGGCTGTGGACTCTGGAGTGGGCAGGACTGGCTTCCAGGCCCAGCTCTGCTTGGTGAGTTTAGTGAGAGATTTTACCACCGCGGCTGGGGGTGCCTGTGAGCTCAGCTTCAGCCTCTGCTCTGGCCATGGGTCCCGTGTGGTGGTGGGAGTACCGAGCTGAGCCTCAGGCCACACTTGGTGGGAAGGGTTGGTTTTAAGCATCTTTCCTGCTGCAAAGGCCCATGGGAAAGGCTGGTGAACAGCCATGGAGGAGGCGGGGGCCCGGGGGCCCACTTTGTGCTTCCTCCCACTGCCTGTGGTGTCCAAGACGGGTCACACAGGAGGGAGGGACTCTCAGCAGAGACTCGGCCAGGAGAGGAAAGGCAAGGTCTGGGTGTAGACAGAAAGAATGGGGAGGGAGGGAGGGAGAGGGGAGGCCAGGACCAGCCTTGAGAGGATGATGGTAATAATAATAATAATAATAAAATAATAAAACCAACAGCGTCACCTCAGCCCTCCAGGGCAGCAGGACAGGCAGGTAAGAGCCCAGCCTCCAGTGCCTTCCACACACAACCGCCCAGGTTCAAATCCTGGCTGCTTCTCACTGGCTGCTTCTCCTGTCCATGCCCTGGACAAGGGCCTTCCCTTCTCTGGGCCTCAGTTTCCCCATTTGTGAATTGGGATGAGGATGCTTGTGAGGATGGAATCTCTGCAGACAGGCCTAGAGTCTGGTGTCCACTCTGCCACCCTAGCTGGGTCACCTGGGTTAATGAGGTCCCCCTCTGTGCCTTGTTTTCCCTGTTTGTAATCTGGGGCTTATAATGGCCCCTCCCTCCAGGGCCAGATGTGGGACCCGGGTAAAGTGCCTGGAAGAGGGCTGGTACACAGTAGCTACTCCGTAAGTGCTGGCTGCTACTGGAATGGTGACCGGCACTTATTGTGTGTGATTTGCCTTGGCTCTGATCCCAACCGCTGTCTCTGGGCCAGGCCCTCCGTGCTCTGTGTTCTCCGTAATTCCTTGTAAAAACTCCAGTAAGGCCAGGCGCGGGGGCTCACCCCTGTAATCCCAGCACTTTGGGATGCCGAGGAGGGCAGATCACTAGACGTCAGGAGTTCGAGACCAGCCTGGCCAACATGGTGAAACCCCATCTCTACTAAAAGTATAAAAATTAGCTGGGCGTGGTGGCAGGCAACTGTTAATCTCAGCTACTCGGGAGGCTGAGGCAGGAGAATTGCATGAACCTAGGAGGCGGAGGTTGCAGTGAGCTAAGATCACGCCACTGCACTCCAGCCTGGGCAACAGAGTGAGACTCCATTTAAAAAAAAATAAATAAATACTCCAGGGGCCGGGCGCGGTGGCTCAAGCCTGTAATCCCAGCACTTTGGGAGGCCGAGGCGGGTGGATCACGAAGTCAGGAGATCGAGACCATCCTGGCTAACATGGTGAAACCCCGTCTCTACTAAAAATACAAAAAACTAGCCGGGCGTGGTGGCGGGCGCCTGTAGTCCCAGCTACTTGGAGGCTGAGGCGGGAGAATGGCGTGAACCCGGGAGGTGGAGCTTGCAGTGAGCCGAGATCGCGCCACTGCACTCCAGCCTGGGCGACAGAGCGAGACTCCGTCTCAAAAAAAAAAAAAATAAATACTCCAGGAAGCAGCTACTGTCATCGCCATCTTTGAACAGAGGAGGAAACTGAGGCACAGCATGGCTGACTTGCTCACTCAGGGCCACATATTGAGGTCCCCAGGTTGGGTTCTATCCCCAATTCACAGACACAGAAAGTGAAGTCACACAGGGCAGGTCATAGCAGCCCTGCCGGTGTTTGGAGCCCTGGGCAGCCTGACTGCCAAGCTCAGAGCTGGCCTGGGAGCCCAGCCCCCACCCTTCCTTCCCTGCACCTGGGCAAGCCCAGCCTTTCTGCCTAGCTCTTCTCCGTCTTCCCAGGCCTGGCACGGCCTCTGTGGCCCCCGCGAGATCAGGAGCTTATGTCGGGAAGGGAGTGCCTACCGGGGAAGCCAGCAGGGCTTGGAGCTGCCCAGGAGGGCCCAGGGTGGGGCCCCTGCCTAGTCATTATAAACATGTTCAGTTCCTCTGTTTGTCCTGCCCTCTTTGCAGTGCCCAGAGGAAAGGGGTGGCCCCAGGCAAATATCCGGAGGCGTGCCCCTTGCCCCCTTGGGGGTTTATGGGTGGGAGGGCAGGAGGCCAGGCTTCGGAGGACATACCCCAGACCCCGTGCTGCTAGCTGGGTCAGCCGCCCGCCTTCCAGGCTTCTCCTGCCCTGTCCCCAGGCGTCCGCCACCTCCAAGTCTTCCCTGCTGTCCGCCCTCTGGGCTTAGTGAGGGTCACATGGCTGATCCTGTTCCTGTGACTGTGGGAACAGCCTAGTGCCCCGCAGTGGGGAGGGAGCGGGATGGGCGGGGTGACAGGTTCACGATGAAGAGTCACGGGCTGGGCATGGGGCCAAAGGGGGTGGAGGGACATCTGGGAGGACGGAGAGGCCAGAGGACATGGGACACAGCTCTGGAGTGACAGCAGGCAGAGTGGGAAGATGGGGACTGCTGGGGTATGTGGATGACCCTAGGAGCTGGGCCTAGAAAGCAGCGAGAGAGTAGGTCAGGGCCACCAGGGATGGGCTGGGCTGGAAGGCCACGAGGGAGGGCTGGGCAGCACTCAGGGCGCCGGCATTGGGCTCGGAGAAGGGGCTGGGCGGACACGAAAGAGGCCCCCTGCCCGCCCTGCATCCTGGGCCCCAGGGCAAGCAGGGAAACTGGGCCAACCCTAGGAGCCTTGGCCAGGCCGGCTCTGACCACCCGCTGGCCTCTTGGGACCAGTTGAGACAGGTTGACTGCTGGGTCCCCACCCGCCTCCCACGAGGTTCCCGCTGCCAAACCGGTTCCCCTGGCTGGCTCCCATCGATGGTCCTAGCTCTGGCCAGGGCCTCACCTTTCCTGGCTGCTCCCATGAAGGCAGCCTGAGCTGGGCGGAGAAGCAGGTATGGAGGGGCCACATGCATCTGCGCGTCCTCTGTCCTCTCACTAGGACCACAGGACTCTCTGGGCTGCGCACTGTGCCAGGCTCTGGGGAGCCAGCTGGGAACAAGACAGAACAGAAACTCCACCTGCGTGTCCCCCCGTCCTCTGGTCTCAACTGTTCCCCTCTTCCGGGAAGCCTCCCTACTGCCCACTCCGCCGTCCTTCCAGGCTGGGTCCCGTGCTCCCGTCCCCCAGCCCTGACCACCTGGGCTGCTGCTGCGCGGGGACAGGTCTGTCTGCCCCACACGAACTTCCCATGAGGTCAGAGGCTGTCGGGGCCGCTGCGGTGGCCGCAGAGGAGGCCCATTGCTGAGTTATTCCTCAGTGAATGAGTGAATGAGTGAATGGATGCATTCCTCTCATTTTACAGATGAGTAACCCGAAGCCTCTAGAGGAGTGGTCACCCGCCTGAGGGCACTTCTGTCCCACCAGCATCAGACCAGGTGTGTGCGACTCCAGGGCCCAGGCCTGGGACAGCTGGGGTGGGGCCTTCCGGGGGAGCAGGAACTGGGCCCCTCCTCCCACAGACACTGTGGGAGCCGCCCCGGCCATCACAGTGGCCCCCACCGACAGGCCCCCCGCGTTTGCCCAGCCCTGCACCAAGCTCTTGGCTCCCTGTCACCCATGACCCCTCGCAGCAGCCCTGTGGGGGTTCATCCACGGCACACAGAGGTTGTCACTTGCCCAAGGTCACGGCAGCATGTGGTGGAGAGTCAAACTCTGGCCGCCTGGCTCCCGTTCCCATCTTTCTCCGGGCTGTCTATGAGATGCCGCCATCAGCATGTCTCCCCCTCAGCCCCTTTGTTTTTTAAAGTGGCTTTGGTCGAGCGTTTGCTCTGTGCTTGGTACTATGGCAAGGGCCGGACTGAAGACCACAGATCCTGAAGATAGGGGAGTGTCGCGGCAAGGCTGCCCGGGTGCCCTCTTACCCCAGGGGCTCAGTAACCCTGTGCTGAGGCAATATCCAATGGTGTGTGCGTCCCGAGCCCAGACTCAGGGCTGGACCAGCGGCGGTGGCTGTGGCCAGGGCAGCAGTGACCGTCCATTGAGTGCACACCGTGTACCAGGCATAGCGGGGGATGTGGGGAGCGGGGCAGATGAGACCTGGCCAGAAGGTAGCACTGACATTCTAGCGGAGTGGTGTGGATGCTGCCCTCGGCAACCTAAGACGGAACAACAGACAGGATTTCTGGGCTGTGACGGTGATGTAGAGCGGGGACGGCGGGACACGGGGCTGCTTGCCTTGGGGTGGTCAGGGAAAGAGTCACTGCTGCTCTGAGAACTGAAGCAGGAGACGGGGAGCCCTGTGCGGACACTGGAAGTGAGCTCCTGGCAGGGGGGCCAGCCTGTGCAAAGGCCCTGAGGTCTCCAGGGGGTGAGAACAGAGAGGTGATGGGGCCTTGTGGGCCCGCAGGAGACAGAGCGGCAGGGAAGTTCTGAGCAGAAGGACATGGCGGCTCAGGTGCTCACGGGCGCCCTCTGGCTGCGTGTGCCACACAGATGGGGGCAGGGGGTGAGCAGGGAGACCTGGAAGGAGGCACCTGCCTCCTGTTGGTTCTGGTGGAAGATGAGATTGGAAGGGACAGGGCAGGGCAGAGGAGGAAGAGACACAGGCAGGCTCTCACTCACCCACCACGATTCCCTCCCGCAGGCCGCACCGAGCCGCCCGGAATCATGTTTGGGAAGAGGAAGAAGCGGGTGGAGATCTCCGCGCCGTCCAACTTCGAGCACCGCGTGCACACGGGCTTCGACCAGCATGAGCAGAAGTTCACAGGGCTGCCCCGCCAGTGGCAGAGCCTGATCGAGGAGTCGGCTCGCCGGCCAAAGCCCCTCATCGACCCCGCCTGCATCACCTCCATCCAGCCCGGGGCCCCCAAGGTATGCGGCAGCCACCACTACCTCCCCCAGCCCACCCCCAGCCCCGAGTGGCCCCGGCCCTCAACCCCACACTCGACCCTGTGACTGACACCTCCTCACTGACATGGAAACAGACACACCCCAGCCTTCAACCCTGATCCTGGGCCCAGCGCTGGCCTTTCACCCTCCACCCACTGGCTCCAAATTCTGAGAACCCATGCCACCCCAACCTGCATCCCCCATGGCCCATCTGATAGCCCCCACACCAGCCTCCAAGCTCTGCTGTCTCCCAGACACCCCTACCCCGGGGGCCACGCTGCTGTGCCCCAGACCACACTCCATCACATTCTTTTTTTTTTTGAGACGGAGTCTCGCTCTGTCGCCCAGGCTGGAGTGCTGTGGCCGGGTCTCAGCTCACTGCAAGCTCCGCCTTCCGGGTTCCCGCCATTCTCCTGCCTCAGCCTCCCGAGTAGCTGGGACTACAGGCGCCCGCCACCTCGCCCGGCTAGTTTTTTGTATTTTTTTAGTAGAGACGGGGTTTCACCGTGTTAGCCAGGATGCTCTCGATCTCCTGACCTCGTGATCCGCCCGTCTCGGCCTCCCAAAGTGCTGGGATTACAGGCTTGAGCCACCGCACCCGGCCTCCATCACATTCTTGAGCCTTTCCAGAGCTCGTGGCAGTGGGAGACAGACCCATTCCCAGAGGGTGACAGCCCCGAGTGGTCAGGGCTTGGATGGGGAAGCCCGGAGGAGGCACCTGACCCAGACCAGGGCTCCAGGCAAGCTTCTGGGAGGAAGGGACAGCGAGGCGGAGCCCAGAGCTGAGGAGGAGGAGGAGGAGTTCCAGCAGGCGCTAGGGAAGCCGGGCTTTAGTGGGGGAAATCACGCCTGTGAAACACGGGCTTTTTGGTTTTGGGTTTTTTTTTCCTGCCATCTAGAGCAAAATGGCAAGGTTGGGATTTGAACCAATGTCTGTTTCCGAGGCCCATGCTCTTACCCCCTCTCCTGCCTCCATGTGAAATGGTGAGAGTTGTGGAGCCAGTGTCTGGGTGTGGCCTCGCACGAGGCTGGCCTGGCCTGAGCCCCTGCTGAGCCTCAGAAGCCAGCCTTGGAGCCTGGACTCTCTCCCGTGGTCAGTGGGGACCGGGAGGGGCCGCAGGCCAGGGGGAGCTCGGCCAGGTTTGCTTCCAGCGGGTGGAGATGGGTGTGCCTGGGGACTCACCCTTCCGGGTGCCCAGCCCGGCCTGGCGGGGAGGAGCCCCAAGGGCCCACAAGTTGGCCGTAGACACAAGTGCAGCTCAGTGTGGTGGCCCACTGAGGGTTCCATGTGGCCCACACAGGACGCTTTTGAATGCTTTGACTTCTTTGCCACCACTGAAAAAGTGACAGACCACTTCCGAGGCCGTTTCTGGCATCTGGTGACAGACCAGCTGGAGCCGAGTGGCAGTGGCCTCTGCAGGCCGGGTACTGGCTCTTCTGGGCCGCAGGCCACACCCGACCCGCCTCAGCTCCACACCCTGCCTGGCTCTGTGGCCAGTTGCATGTAGGCTTTGACCCACATCAAGGTGTCTCCAAAAACCCAGCTCCTGCCTGGCTTGCCAGATATGAGGCCTGCCTGTGGCGGTCCCACCAGGAGGCAGGACACCTGAATTCACGCACAGGGCCTCATGGCCGGCACTGTCCTGGGGCCCCATGGGCGCTTGTGTTTGCTGCCCTTGTCCGGGCCTCAGGCCTTCCAGGGCCCTCTCAACCCCCTGTGCTTTTTTGTGTGTTTTTTTTGTTTCTTTGTTTTTGTTTTTGTTTTTGTTGTTTTTTTTTTTGAGACACATTCCTGCTGTCTCCCCGGCTGGAGTGCAATGGCGCCATCTTGGCTAGCTGCAGCCTCTGCCTCCTGGGTTCAAGTGACTTTCCTGCCTCAAGTGATTTTCCTCCCGAGTAGCTGGGATTACAGGTGTCCACCACCATGCCCAGCTAGTTTTTGTCTTTTCAGTAGAGATGGGTTTTCGCCATGTTGGCCAGGCTCGTCTCAAACTCCTGACCTCAGGTGATCCTTGGTCTCCAGGTGCTGGGATTATAGGCGTAAGCCACCGCTCCTAGCCTCAATTCCCGGTTCTAAGAGCAAAGACTGGCCTAGTGTCCACCTTGCTTTCCTGGGGCCCCGGGGCAAGGCCCGGCTTCAGGCAGACAGCCACAGCCAGGAGAGGCAGGGCAGCGGCAGACCACGGGTTTGTGGCGTCAGTGTTTTCTGCACATCAGAGGCAGGCCTCCGGCTGGAGGATATCTGAACCCCGGGCAGGGTCCCTGTCAGCAGGGCCCATGTTCTCAGCTCACCGTGGCCTCTGCACAGCCGCCTCACTGACTCCGTGGTTTAGCAAAAGTTCACGGAGCCCCTGCTGTGCGCCAGATGCTGGTCTAGGTGCTGAGATGTAGCAGGACCTGAAGCAGACAGGAAAAAACAATCCCTGCCCAGAGTGTGCACTGGGCAGAGCCGGGAGCAGACAGATGCCTGTGTGCTCTATATCAGCTGCTGTCAGGCGCTCTGGGTAGAATGCAGGCAGGGCAGGGGTTGGCATTTTAGATGATGGGTGGCCAGCGGAAGCCTCATTGAGAAGCTGAGTTTTGAGTGAAGACCTGAAGGAGTGGAGGGAGGGAGCCACGGTGACCCTGAGAGCTGATGTTCTGGGCAGAGGGAGCAGCCAGCAGAGGCCCTGGGTGGGGGCGTGGTGGGGAGACACCCGTGTGCCTGGAAATGGGGCGGGGACAGAGGGGCCCTGCAGGACACGACTCAGACCACGGAGGGTGGGGACAGGGTGACTTGGGACGCACTGGACGCTCTGCCTGGTCCCCACCTGCGTTTGTATTTGCCACCTGGCTCCTGGGACCCCCTTGCCCTGTAGTTTGGGACCAGGCCTTTCTGACCCTCCCTGTCCCCCACCCCTTGTTGTTCATGGGAGCAGAGTGTGGTTTTGGGGCTAAGGAACACTGGCGCCCACAGGGGAGGAAGTGCCAGGCCAGGCCAGGCCCCAGCTCCCTGTCATTTGCAGTCCTCGGGGCTGATTATGGGATGGGGATGGGTTGGCTTCTGCCCTCCCTCCCCCAACCCCACAGGGCAGGACTATTCTGCCAGTGTGGGGAACAGGAGAAAAACAAAGGGTGCCTCCCCAGGGTCCCACCCAGCCCAGGGGGCAGCAGCCTGGCCATGGGGATCACTCCTCCGGCCTCTGCAGCTGCGTCCCCAGGGAGGGGAGGGGCCGCACCACCCATGCCATTGTCACTCCATGGCATCTCTTCATTGCGTCTCTGTCTTGTCTCTGTGTGTGTCGTGCTGTCCCGTCCCCGCGTGTCGGATGCACGTCCTGTGTGCCCCACTCCTTGCTGGGCCCCCACCCACCATTGACTGGGACCCCAGACCATCGTGCGGGGCAGCAAAGGTGCCAAGGATGGGGCGCTCACGCTGCTGCTGGATGAGTTTGAGAACATGTCGGTGACACGCTCCAACTCCCTGCGGAGAGACAGCCCGCCGCCGCCCGCCCGTGCCCGCCAGGAAAATGGGATGCCGGAGGAGCCGGCCACCACGGCCAGAGGGGGCCCGGGGAAGGCAGGCAGCCAAGGCCGGATCGCCAGTCACAGCGAGGCGGGTGGCGGCAGTGGTGACAGGCGACGGGTGGGGCCAGAGAAGAGGCCCAAGTCTTCCAGGGAGGGCTCAGGGGGGCCCCAGGAGTCCTCCCGGGACAAACGCCCCCTCTCCGGGCCTGACGTCGGCACCCCCCAGCCTGCTGGTCTGGCCAGTGGGGCGAAATTGGCAGCTGGCCGGCCCTTTAACACCTACCCGAGGGCTGACACGGACCACCCATCCCGGGGTGCCCAGGTAACCCATCCCCCGCCCCAGGGCCCCGCTGTCCCCTGCCCGTTGCTCCTCCGTCCCCACCTTCCAGCCCCACCCTGCCACCATGCATCTCATCCTGACCACCCATGTGTCTGTCCCATCGCTGGGTCTCTCTCCTGCTTAGGGAGCAGAGCTGGCCCCTGGAACCCATCACTGACAGCTGCCTCTCTCTTCTGTTTCAGGGGGAGCCTCATGACGTGGCCCCCAACGGGCCATCAGCGGGGGGCCTGGCCGTCCCCCAGTCCTCCTCCTCCTCCTCCCGGCCTCCCACCCGAGCCCGAGGCGCCCCCAGCCCTGGAGTGCTGGGCCCCCACGCCTCGGAGCCCCAGCTGGCCCCTCCAGCCCGCACCCCAGCCGCCCCAGCCGCCCCTGCTGCCCCTGCCGTGCCCGGGCCCCCTGGCCCCCGCTCGCCACAGCGGGAGCCGCAGCGAGTATCCCATGAGCAGTTCCGGGCTGCCCTGCAGCTGGTGGTGGACCCAGGTGACCCCCGCTCCTACCTGGACAACTTCATCAAGATTGGCGAGGGCTCCACGGGCATTGTGTGCATCGCCACCGTGCGCAGCTCGGGCAAGCTTGTGGCCGTCAAGAAGATGGACCTGCGCAAGCAGCAGAGGCGCGAGCTGCTCTTCAACGAGGTGCGGGCACTGCTGCCGTGCTGCCCTGCCGCCCTGCCACCCTGCCGGTCCTCCCGCCCTGCCCTCCCTCCTCTCCCTGCACTCCTCCGTGCTGGGCCAGCCTCCTCTCCTCCCCTCACTCCTCTCCCTCCCCAGGCCATCTCCTCTGCCCCAGCTGGGTCCCTGCCTCTGTCCTCATAGCACTCTCACCCACATCTCTGTCCCTGAGCCCCAGACCCAGGGTTCCTCGGCCCACTGACCCCTCACCCCGTGTCTTCCAGGCCCTTTGCACCCACTGAAGCCCACCCGGGCTCCAGGGTACAGTGTCCTCCAGACCTGCCCCTCCTGGGTTCCCTGTGCCCCGCCCCGGCCTCAGCTCCTGGGCATCCGCTCGGCACAGCCCACACAACGACCAAGAGGATGTTTCACGTTCAGGCCACCCCATCCCCATCCCTCCTTAGAGACCCTGGTAGCGCCCTTCAGTGCCCTGACAATAGGAAGCCCAGGCCCCTTTGCCGGGTGTGTGAGGCCCCTCTTGGCCCCGTTGCGCATCACAGCGCCTGGCTGCATCAGGAGCTCCTCGCCTGAGTTCCTCATCCACCCCCAGATGCACGCCTCTTCTCTCATCCTTGCCCCATACCTGCTTGTCTGGGTCTCAGCTCTGTGCTTGAACGCGGTCTTCCCACTTCCCCGCCAGCACCAGCCCAGGACTGACCTGAGACGAGCGTGTGCCCAAGGGGGTGCACCCCTATAAGGGAGGCATGGGCTTCAAGCTGGCTCTGAGGCCCACATGGCTGTGGCAGTAGGGGAGGGCAGTCCATGTGACCCCAGTGAGCACAAGCTCGATGTGGAACTGCAGGAGGAACCACGGGGGTGGCGCTGGCTGGGTCTGAGGCAGGGCTGGCAGCCCTCCCGCCTCCCCCCCACCACTGATGCAGCCCCTGCACAGGTGGTGATCATGAGGGACTACCAGCACGAGAATGTGGTGGAGATGTACAACAGCTACCTGGTGGGGGATGAGCTCTGGGTGGTCATGGAGTTCCTGGAAGGAGGTGCCCTCACCGACATCGTCACCCACACCAGGTACTGCGGGGGCCTCAGACTCCTCCTGTGACACAACCAAGTCCCCTCCAGACCACTTAGGGTGGGGCCACATCTCCAAACCAGCTGTGCTTCGGGCCTTCGGGATGGGGCCTTGTCTTCCATTCCTCTCGTTCCAGAGTGGGGTCGAGTGGTCTCAGAGTCCTCCCATCCCAAGGCAGGGCTGCATCCCCCTCGGCCCCCGGGGTGCTGTCCACCCGGCTGCTCACCCCCACCCCACCCCACAGGATGAACGAGGAGCAGATCGCGGCCGTGTGCCTGGCAGTGCTGCAGGCCTTGTCGGTGCTCCACGCCCAGGGCGTCATCCACCGGGACATCAAGAGTGACTCGATCCTGCTGACCCATGACGGCAGGGTGAGGGGACGGGCGGCGGGGTGCAGGGGTGGTGGGGTTCCGGCTGCAGGGCTTCCCCACCTCTCCCCATCCCCTTTGAGGGTAGGTGAGCTCCGACCCCCAGGTCTGTGTCTTGAGTTGAGGAGCCGGGAAGTTCTCTCTCCGTCGTGGAGCAGCACAGAGTCAGGCTCCAGCTCAGTGGGGACTGTATGCAGTGGGAGGGCAGAGGCTGGCGGAGGCTGTGCCATCAGCACAGGACGCTGGGCCCAGGGGCAGGGATCTGGGCAGACAGCGCAGCCCCCACCACAGGCTTCTCCCTCCACTGAAAAGCCGCTCCCTGCCCAGCACCCGGGGCGGGCCGTGGACCCCAGCCCTGTCTTCCATACTTTGGACAGAGGTTCCAAATCTGAGGCCATGGCAATTCTAACGCCGGGTGGACGTGATTTTCTGGGAGAGGGGGCCCTTGACTTGAATGAAATGCTTGCAGAAGTGGATGACTCCGTCCCTTCCCCCAAGGAAGATTAAGCCCCACCAGTCAGTCCAGGCAGAGGCAGAGAGAGCTGTGTCACTGACAGTCTGTGAAAAGCTCCGGATGTCTACAGATGTGTTTGGGCGACATCTGTGGCCACCCGAGATTGTCCACACACGGTTGTGGGGATGTTTTCTGGAGGCAGGAAGACCCAAAGAGATCCTGAGAAGTCGGACAGGGGCCCACAGTTCCTGAGGTGTGAGGGGCCTGGTTGTGGCAAAGGCAGGCTGTGTCCCCTCACAGCCCCAGTGCGGGGCTGCCTTCGTTTCCAACCAACTAAAGACTTGCTGGAGGGCAGCAGGGCCCCAGGGCACAGGCTTTTTGGGCCACTCCTGTTCCCAGCTCCAGCCCGGCCTCTGCTATCTGCAGTACTCAGGCCAGTGCCCCCAAAAGCCCCAGAGGCTGTCAGGAAGGGAAATGAGGGGATCCTGGGGGAGGTGACTCGCCCCAGGGCCCCCACCAGGAGGTGGTGGAGCTTCCTATTGGTCTGGCTCTGGACACCAGCTCTGTCCTCTGGGCGGCACATCGTGTCTGAAGCCAAGGAATGAGGCAGGCGGACTCCCCTGCTCGCCTTCCTGTAGTGCCAGCTCCTCTGACCCCACTGCCTCTGCCCGCCCCAGGTGAAGCTGTCAGACTTCGGGTTCTGTGCCCAGGTGAGCAAGGAAGTGCCCCGAAGGAAGTCGCTGGTCGGCACGCCCTACTGGATGGCCCCAGAGCTCATCTCCCGCCTTCCCTACGGGCCAGAGGTGAGCCCCAGGGTGGTTAGGCTGTCCTGCTGTGGACAGCATACACTGCCATTTTCCAGCTGCAGCGCTGGCGGGAGGTGGGGCCCAGTCTGGGAGTGATTGCCAGGAATGGTGCTCTGGATGAGGAGGTACTGCAGGCATACATGTATTCATTCATTCTTTTTTTGTTTGTTTATTTGAAATGGCGTCTTGCTCTGTCGCACAGGCTGGAGTGCAGTGGCGCAATCTCAGCTCACTGCAACCTCCGCCTCCCGGCTTCAAGCAATTCTCCTGCCTCAGCCTCCTGAGAAGCTGGGATTACAGGTGCCGGCCACCATGCCCAGCTAATTTTTGTATTAGTAGAGATGAGGTTTCACCATGTTGACCAGGCTGGTCTCAAACTCCTGACCTCAGGTGATCTGCCCACCTTGGCCTCCCAAAGTGCTGAGATTACAGGTGTGAGCCACCTCGCCCGGCCTTGGCTCTGATTTCTGAGCGTTGTCTTCACAGGCTGGCTTTCCCCTTGTGGGAGCAGAGCTGGCCCTGGCAGCTCTGGGAAGTGTCTCCTGCCTGCGGGCTCCCCTCTTTCCTTGGGTGTTTTGGGTAAAGTCCCCAGGTTGGCTCTAATTGACCCAGGCTGGGTCCTGTGCTTGTTTCTGAACCAATCACTGTGTCTCCACTGTGGTGATGAGGCTACCTGGGTCCTGAACCCACCACTGGATGCCACCTGGACTGAGGGAGGGAGGGGACCTGGGGGCAGTTGACAGAAGAGGGGTGGGTGCGGGGTGGGCAGCTCTCTTCAGGGGCTCCCTGGCACGTGGACTGCTGGCTGGGTGTCCAAGAGGGAGTTCTGGGCCAAGGACTCCAGGAGCCAGAGGCAGAGACAGCGTTTGGGCGGTTCCTCCCTGAGGCCTCCCCACGACCCACCATCCCCCAACAGCTCAGCCCTGCTGTCCCTTCCCCTGCCCCAGGTGGACATCTGGTCACTGGGGATAATGGTGATTGAGATGGTGGACGGAGAGCCCCCCTACTTCAACGAGCCACCCCTCAAAGCCATGAAGATGATTCGGGACAACCTGCCGCCCCGACTGAAGAACCTGCACAAGGTAGACCCCTCCCTGGCTGGGAAACTGCGCCAGCCGGAGCAGCAGGTGTAGACGGGATGGGGATGGTGATGGCGCCTGGGATGGTGCTTACTGTGTGCTGGGCCCCGCACCCCCAGGCCTCATGTGTCTGTGCAGACCCCGTCTGTGGGGCCTGGGCGACAGAGGCAGCAGAGCGCCAGGCCCCCTGCACCCTCACTGTTGCCCTGGGCTCTGCCCGGCGGCCCTAGAGAGATTCGCACATTTAGAAGTGGAGGACAGGGCCGGGACCTTCCTAGTGGAGGACTCGCCAGGAGAGAAAGGGGCACCTCTGGGGCCCAGTTGCTTCCAGCTCCTTGCTAAGCCATGGAAATAGGGAGTACATGAGCCTCCAGAGTTTGTCGCTTCCTCTGGGGCCACACAGTAAGCGCCATCGCGGGCACCATCACTGTCCCTGTCCCGTCTACACCCCAAGCTCTAGACACCCATGACCTCTGCCGGCTTCCTTCCTGCACAGTACGTGCCGCCAGCCGACTTGGCAGAGGCGGAAACTGCGGCCCCACAGCACACCATCAGTGAGGCCCTCACCCCCTGACCCTCCGCTCCTCCTCGACAGGTGTCACCATCCCTGAAGGGCTTCCTGGACCGCCTGCTGGTGCGGGACCCTGCCCAGCGGGCCACGGCAGCTGAGCTGCTGAAGCACCCATTCCTGGCCAAGGCGGGGCCGCCCGCCAGCATCGTGCCCCTCATGCGCCAGAACCGCACCAGATGAGGCCCAGCACCCTTCCCCTCGACCAAAGAGCCCCCCGGGTCACCCCCGCCCCACCGAGGCCAGTAGGGTGCCAGGCCTCCCACTCCTCCCAGCCCGGGAGATGCTCCGTGTGGCACCGCCCTCCTTGCCGGGGGTAGATGGGACCCTACTACTGAACTCCGGTTTTGATCTCGTGACTTTTAGAAAAACACAGGGACTCGTGGGAGCAAGTGAGGCTCCCAGGACCCTCACCCTCTGGGACAGGCCCTCCCCCGTGTTCTTGTCTCCAGGAGGACAGTGGCCCTCCCATCACTGGAAGTCTGCAGTGGGGGTTGCTGGGGGTGGAGAGAACACTAAGAGAGGTGAACGTGTGTGTGAGTGTGCACGCGTGCGAGTGTGCATGTGCGTGTGTGCAAACATCCAGCCACCCCGTCCTCCAGCCTGCAACGGGGTATCTGGCGCCTTGCCTGACACCCAGCCCTCCCCCTGAGCCATTGTGGGGGTCGATCATGAATGTCCGAAGAGTGGCCTTTTCCTGTAGCCCTGCACCCCCTTTCTGTGGCTGGATGGGAAGACAGGGTCAGGGCCCCCCACCCTCTCCAGCCCCTGCAGCAAATGACTACTGCACCTGGACAGCCTCCTCTTTTCTAGAAGTCTATTTATATTGTCGTTTTATAACACTCTAGCCCCTGCCCCTATTGGGGGACAGATGGTCCCTGTCCTACGGGGTGGCCCGGGCAGAACCACTGCCTGGAGACCCAGGTTCCTGCCCGGTCAGCGCAGCCCCGGCCCCCCCACCCCTGCCTCGAGTTAGTTTTACAATTAAAACGTTCTCTTGTTTTGTGTGTGTGGTGTGTTTGGGGGCCCTGCCCGACTGTCTTGGGTGGGAATTTGCAGGGAGAGGGTCTGGATCTGGGAGCAAACCACGGTTCCAGCCAGGGCAGGGCAAGGGTGGGGTGGGGAGTGGGGAGTTCAGCTCAAAGCAGCCAGTAAGCTCCCCGAACCCGGCACTCCCCAGAATGGGACAGGGTTGTCCCCACCCCTGGAAGCAGCCAGTTTGCCACGGTCCACGTGCAGACTGATCCCAGTTTGCCAAATCTGCAATTTCCTGGAACCTTTTAAAGGCTGTTTATCTTGAGCGCGTTTGGTGGGTAGGAGCTAACCCGATGTTGGTAAATTTAAGGCCATTTGGCAGATTGGTCAGTGGGCAGATGGACTTTAGGAGGACTGACTGAGGCCAACTGGCCTGGAGCTGCTGGCTTCGGAGAGACCCCCTGTGAAGTGCGTCCCTCCACGCGGGAGCCCGGAGCCGAGCCCACGCTGGGGGGCATCTGACTGGCATGGAGGTGGCCATGCCGCCATCCCTGCTGCTGCTGCATTCTGGCACTTTGTGCCTCAGGCCCTGTTGGGCTCCACTTTCTGCATCCTCCCCGGCACCCAGGGAGGCAGTGGGGCTGGGGGGGAGCCAGGAGTGAGCCTCCATCCCCAAAGCCAGCCAGGCGTCATCAGCACCAGAGATCTCAGCCTGGTCCTCTTGCGAAGTGAGTGGCCAGGGCAGAGATTCCAGGTTAGTCCACGCCTCCCGCCCTCCACAGGTCCTGACCCCAAGAATCAGGGCACTGTGTGTGTGGCAGGGCCTATGCCAAGTGCAAGCACAGCCTAGATGGGTCATCACAGAGTGAAACCCAGCGGTGCAAGCAGCTGTGCTCTCTGCAGTGTGTTGGAGGCTTAGGTGAGGTGGATGCCTTTCTGGAAAAAAAAAAAATGCTAACATTGGCAAAAGAAGAAATAGAAAACAAGACCAAAATAACTGTCTCCTCACTGCACACACACTCCAGAATAAATAAAACGCTTCGGGCTCGAATGCGCTTTCAAATGAGATTTTTTTTTGAGACGGAGTGTGACTCTGTCGCCCAGGCTGGATGCAGTGGCACAATCTCAGCTCACTGCAACATCTGCCTCCTGGGTTCAAGCAATTCTCCTGCCTCAGCCTCCCAAGTAGCTGGGATTACAGGCGCCTGCCGCTGCGCCCAGCTAATTTTTTGTATTTTTAGTAGAGACTGGGTTTTGCCATCTTAGCCAGGCTGGTCTTGAACTCCTGACCTCGTGATCCACCCGCCTCGGCCTCCCAAAGTGCTGGGATTACAGGCGTGAGCCACCGTGCCTGGCCTCAAATGAGATTTACCAGACTCTGAAAGAGCAGGTAATTCCTTCTACCTCGTGAACAAGTTGTTCCAGAAAAGAGAATAGCAGTTCAGGAGGCCGCTGTGACTGTGGTTCCAGACTCAGATAAGGACTGAGAAGAACAGAGCATCTCAGAAACACAAGGCTCAGCCAGGGTGCTCGGCGACCCCACAGGCACTGAGAACAGCTAGCTCTAGGAGCTGCCCACGCTCCTGCTGAAGAAACCATGGGCTCAGAGACGGGAGCTCCTGTACCCAGTCACATGTGTGACCCCTGGTGACTGCTGGTTTTGGTGCCTTCAGTCACTCACTGCAGGTTTGTTTCTTTTTGTTTGGGGTGGGGGGGGGGGGGTTTTTTTTGAGAGACATGTTACTAAGTTGCCTAGGCTGGTTTCGAACTCCTGGCCTCAAGCGATCCTCCCTCCTTGGCCCTCCAAAGTGCTGGGATTACAGGCGTGAGCCACCACGCCCGGCCCACTCAACTGCAGTTTGAAGGCACGGCTTTGGGCGGCGCGGGGTGAAAGCTGCCCGAGGTCCCGTTCCTCCCCACGTGGCTTCCTCCAGCGGGAGCCAGTCAGGTAAACAGACCCCAACCAGAGTTGTTTCACATGGCGGGATTTGGTAAAGGTGGTTGGATCATGACAAAGCTTTGAGAAGGCTGGAGGAGCCACAGAGGGCCAGGTGCCCAGCGATCATTAAAGACAGGAGGCTGCTGCCACCTGTGTGGCTGGAGGAACAGAAGGGGCTGATGGCATTCCCCAAATCTCAGATGGTCACTCTCGCCTCTGCCCGGCCAGAGCAGAGTAGCTTCGTCCAGCTTCCCGCCCTGGACTCTCACCCAGGAGCCTCCTACCGGCAGACCCACCCCGACCCCGCTGGCCCAGGGGGTCTACAGATGCATGTGTCAGGCGTCCGCCTGGAGCGGAACAGGGGAGCGCTTAGGACAGGGGTGCACCAGAGGATTCCCTCTGCCCACATTTAATTGACCAGCTGAGGCGCTCCACGGGAATGAATGACACTCGGCTGGACAGGTGCCATGGGTGAGGGTCAGACCCAGAGGCCCAGGAGGGGCACAGGGATGGATTTGTCCACCTGGGGGCTGGAGGTGCGTTTACAGAGACCCAAAATAAACGATGCAGCCAGGTCAGACCAGCTGTTCTCACAGTGTGGTTCCCAGACCATCAGCATCACTGGGAAGTTACTGGACACGCAAATAAATCCGTGTGCGCCACCCCAGGTGCATCAGATGCTGGTGAGGCCCAGTGATCTGTATTTAACACACCCTCTGGGGGATGCTGGTGCCCGCTCACGTTTGGGAACCCCTGCCATCCACGACTGCTCTTCCGTGTAAAAGGCCTACTTCTGTGGGACTCTGAATTGGTCCTTCCATCTTTTTCCTTCCTCCTGGGACACCTGCCTCTCCCATGTGGTATTAGAGGATTCCTTATGCTCTGAAGGGGGCACAGAGAGAGGAGGGCACTCCTCTTGAAGGACTGACCCAGAGGTTTTGCCATTGCTTCATTGGCCAGAGCTTAGTCACGCAGCCGCACCCAGAGGCAAGGGAGGTTGGGAAATGTAGTGTTTGTGTATGTGTCTAACACAAATTCTATTACCATGCAGTCAGGATTCTCCACCCTTGTTGCTCATTAGATTTGCTGGGCTTCACCCTGGTAATTCTGATTTAGTGACAGCACAGAGAACCCAGAGGCAGACCCAGGTGTGTACAGGAGCTTCATATACGACAAGGAGATTTAATAAGCATGCTGGGGGCCGGGTGCGGTGGCTCATGCCTGTAATCCCAGCACTATGGGGGGCCGAGGCAGACAGATCACTTGAGGTCAGGAGTTTGAGACCAGCCTGGGCAACAAAACGAGACCCTGTCTCTACTAAAAATACAAAAATTAGCCGGACATGGTGGTGGGTGCCTGTAATCCCAGCTACTCGGGAGGCTGAGGCATGAGAATTACTTGAACCCAGGAGGCGGAGGTTTCAGTGGGCCGAGATCGCATCACTGCACTCCAGCCTGGATGACAGAGTGAGTTTCTGTCTCAAAAAAAAAAAAAGCCAGGCACGGTGGTTTACACCTGTAATCCCAGCACTTTGTGAGGCTGAGGCGGGCGGATCACCTGAGGTCAGGAGTTCAAGACCAGCCTGGCCACCATGGTGAAACCTCATCTCTACTAAAAATACAAAAAAATTAACTGGGTATGTGGCTGGTGCCTGTAATCCCAGCTATTTGGGAGGCTGAGGCAGGAGAATCGCTTGAACCCAGGAGTCAGAGATTGCAGTGAGATGACAGCGCGCCACTGCACTCCAGCCTGGGCAACAAGAGCAAAATTCCACCTCAAAAAATAAGAATAATTTTCATTTGTAATAGGTATCAGAATGGGGGAAAATATTTGCAAAGTCTAACACTTAAGATATCTTCTTCACAAGAAAAAGAGACCAGCCATAACAGGACAATGGGCAAAGGATATGAACAGGCAGTTTAGAGAAGAAAGAACTCAAAGGCCAGTAAGGGTGTACGTAGCCGCTCAAAGTCGTTAGTCATCAGAGACGTGCACATTCAAACCATGCCATGGCGTTTTACACCATGAGTCTGATAAAAACAGATGCGGCTTAGTCAAGTGTTGCGTATATGTATCTCCCAATGATTCCAATAGTCACACCTGGGTGACTTCCCAAAGAAACTCTCTGGACCTGAGGGAGAGTCAACGAGGATGTTCACTGCAGCATTATTTGTGGGGTGGGGGCTGGAGGCGGCGGCATATCCACCCTAGGGTGGTGGGTGGCTAAACAGAAGGAGTGCACCCCCAAAATTCCTGTGCAGCCAGCAGGTAAGAAAAACAATAATAAGATTTATAATACAAGGCTGGGTGTATACATTGTAAAGTATGGACATAAAACAGTGGTCCTCATTTTGCAAGACCAAATTAGGAGACTCATTTGCATATTAGCATGGCTGCCACTGGGGAAGGAAACGGGCGACGAATGAATGAACCACAGATCTTGGGAGAAATGAAGGCCTTGAAGGCCACGCTGAGGCTTGGTTCTCTAAGCAAAGGGGAACTCCCTTTTGTGTGGCTTGGGGCCTGGTCACAGGTGTTTAAGATAAAAATTACCCAGGTGATCCTAACATGCAGCCAGGATTGAGAATGGGAGAATGGGCCAGGCGCGGTGGCTCACGCCTCTAATCCCAGCACTTTGGGAGGCCGAGGTGGGCGGATCACCTGAGTTTAGGAGTTCCAGACCAGCCTGGCCAACATGGTGAAACCCCGTCTCTACTTAAAATACAAAAATTAGCCAGGCTTGGTGGCGGGTGCTTGTAATCCCAGCTACTCGGGAGGCTGAGGCAGGAGAATCGCTTGAACCTGGGAAGTGGAGATTGCAGTGAGCCGAGATCATGCCATTGCACTCCAGCCTGGGCAACAAGAGCGAAACTCCATCTCAAAGACAAAAAAAATTGATCAAAGTCTGGCTGTGTTCAGGGGCTTCGCTGAGCTCCTAGTTTTGCCCCATTTAACCCCTGTAGTGGTTACCGCCCCCCCGAGGAAAAAAAAAAAGTTACCCCCACCCCCAAAAAAGATAGGTCCACGGAGAATCTGTGAGTGTGGCCTTTTTTGGAAAAAGGGTCTCTGCAGATGTGTCCTGAGTTAAGGATCTGGAAATGAGGTCACCCTGGTGTATCCGGGTGGGCCCTAATCTACTGAAAAGTGTCCCTTAGAGAAATGCAGAGGGAGATTTGGGGCACACGGAGAAGCAGCCCATCACGGGTTAGAGTGTTGATGCAGCCTGGAGTCAGGAACGCCAGGGGCCTTCCAGGAGAAGCCAGAAGGGGCCAGGAAGCATTCTGAAGGCTTCAGAGGGAGGACAGCCCTGTCCACACTTGCACTTCAGACTTCGGCTTCCAGAACTGAGAGAATACGGTCAGGCATGGAGGCTCACGCCTGTAATCCCAGCACTTTGGGAGGCCGAGGCAGGTGGATCACTTGAGGCCAGGAGTTCGAAACCAGCCTGGCCAACATGGTGAAAACCCGCCTCTACTAAAAACACAAAAATTAGCCGGGCGTGGTTGTGGGCACCTGTAATCCCAGCTACTCAGGAGGCTGAGGCAGGAGAATCGCTTGAACCTGGGAGGCAGAGATTGCAGTGAGCTGAGATCGCACTACTGCACTCCAGCCTGGGGTAACAGAGCAAGACTCGTTCTCAAAAAAAAACAACAAAAAAACAACAACACAGAACTGAGAGAATACATGTGTGCTATTTCAAGCCACCGCATTGGGAATTTGTGATCACAGCCCGGGAAACACGACCCTCGTAGCCGCCTTCTGCGGAACTACTGCACCTTCCTTGGCCTGTTTGACAGATGAGAGACAGGAACAAAGATGTCAGCCTGAGGTCACAGAGCCAGAAAGCGATAGAGGCAGGATTAGAATCCTGGCATCGGGCCTGGGAATCCCTGCACATCCTCACCATGCCACACTGAGAAGTGGGTCAAGGCTGCCTTCACTACCCGACTCATGGGACCACAGTTACGAACAGAAAAGGGCCTGTGTCTTCCCAGGTGGCTGGTCACGGAAGGAGGGCAGGCCCCAAGCCGCAGACTCCGAAAGGGAGGCTATTGCCCTGGGGTGATCCGAGGAGACTTGGGATGGAGAGGTGTTGACTAGGGAATGAGATGGGGCAGTAAGCAGGGTCCTGGACTGCGCTTGGGGGACATGGGGGTAGCTCAGAGCCACGCTTGGGGACTGCTGGATTATACGAAGGTGAATTCTCTGTTCCCTCCTCTCTCTGGATCTTTCTTTTTTTTTTTTTTTTTTGACGGGAGTCTCGCTCTGTCACCCAGGCTGGAGTGCAGTGGCAAGACCTTGGCTCACCGCAACCTCTGCCTCCTGGGTTCAAGCAATTCTCCTGCCTCAGCCTCCTGAGTAGCTGGGATTACAGGCACGAGCCACCACGCCTGGCTAATTTTTGTATTTTTAGTAGAGACGAGGTTTCATCATGTTGGCCAGGCTAGTTTCAAACTCCTGACCTCAAGTGATCTGCCTGCCTCAGCCTCCAAAGTGGTGGGATTACAGGCGTGAGCCACCGCGCCCAGCCTCTTCCTGCATCTTTATCTCTGCCTTCCTTTGTCTCTCTCTCTTTCATTCTCCTGCTTAGTCTTTTTCATTATTTGAACAGGTGGCCCAAGCCCATGGTACAAAATTTAAAAGATCCCAAAGGGAATAAATGGGAAAATCAGCCTCCCTCCCACCTTACCTCCCTCCCCATCCCCAGCCTCTCAGTTCCGCTCCTCAGAGGCAGCCACTGATAACAAGTTTCTTGTGCTTCCTTCCAGAAATGTCTGCATGTACCAGGAAATACTTACATGCATATACAGATGTGTATTTTCCTTCATACAGATGTTAGCATAATGGACCAGGCACGGTGGCTCACGCCTATACTCCCAGCATTTTGGGAGGCTGAGGCAGGTGAATCACCTGGAGTCAGGAGTTCGAGACCAGCCTGACCAACATGGTAAAACCCCGTCTCTACTAAAAGTACAAAAATTAGCCGGGCATGGTGGCTTGTGCCTGTAATCCCAGCTACTTGGGAGGCTGAGGAGGAGAATTACTTGAACCTGGGAGGTGGAGGTTGCAGTGAGCCAAGATTGCGCCACTGCACTCCAGCCTGGGCAACAGAGCGAGACTCTGTCTAAAAAAAAAAAAAAAAAGCTGAATGTTGGCATAATGGACACATCCCTCTGCCCCTTACTTTTTCCTACTTAACAATGTATCTTGGTGGTTGTTCCCTGCTGGTATATAAAAAGCAATTTTGATCCTGTTAGTGGCCGTGTAATATTCCATTGAGCAGAGGAACCATGAATCATGGGAACAGCCACTGTCACTGGACATTTAGGGGGCTTGGAGTTGTTTGGTGTTTTTTATTTTATTTTGTTTTTTATTTCATTTTGAGACAAGGTCTCACTCACTGTCGCCCAGGCTGGAGTGCAGTGGTACAATCTCAGCTCACTGCAACTTCTGCCTCCTGGGCTCAAGTGATTCTTCCACCTCAGCCTCTCAAGTAGCTGGGATTACAGGTGTGCGCCACCATGCCTGACTAATTTTTTTATTTTTATTTATTTTTATTTATTTTTTTGAGACGGAGTCTCGCTCTGTCGCCCAGGCTGGAGTGCAGTGGCACGATCTCAGCTCACTGCAAGCTCCACCTCCCAGGTTCATGCCATTCTCCTGCCTCAGCCTCCCAAGTAGCTGGGACTACAGGCACCTGCTACCATGCCTGGCTAATTTTTTGTATTTTTACTAGAGACGGGGTTTCACCATGTTAGCCAGGATGGTCTTGATCTCCTGACCTCGTGATCCGTCGGCCTCAGCCTCTCAAAGTGCTGGGATTACAGGTGTGAGACACCGTGCCTGGCCAATTTTTTAATTTCTTGTAGAGATGGGGTTTCACCATGTTGCCCAGGCCTTTCTGGAACTCTTGAGCTCAAGTGATCCTCCCGTCTTGGCCTCCCAAAGTGTTGGGATTCCAGGGGTCCTCTCTTCCTGTTTTCTGGCTCTTTGTGTATCTTTTTGCTCTCTCTGCCTCTCCCTGTCCACACGCTTCCCTCCTCCTACCCAACCTCAGTCCTGCCTCTCTGTCGCCCCCTGCAGGGTGAAGCGGGCTCACTGCCCCTCCACCTCACACACCTCTGAAATTTGTATCTGGGGCAGGCAGCACCCACCCCAGCTCACCTTTCTCCTACCCCTGCCCCCTCCCGACCTGGCTGCGCTTTCCCACCCTCCACAGCCCTGATGCAGAGCCCAGGATCTGCTACCCCAGTCCCAGGTGCCAACCCTCCAGGACCCCTGCCCTTCCCCTCTACCAGCAGGCTTGGCCACAGGACACGCTGACTCCTGGGGGTGACGGGTTTTGCAGCAGGTGTGGTGGGAGCTAGGCTTGGGCAGGTTGGAAGCGGTGCCTCGGCTGGGTCAGAGCCTCTTCCTCCTGCCGCCCAGCTGGGCCTTCCTGCCCTCCCTGCCCAGCAAGCAGAGCAACGTCATGTCAGCCCTGAGCTGGGGACAAACAGACCTGCCCAAGGCCCTGCCCTGGTGAGGATGACATTCGGGCAGGGTGAGAGATTGTGACCCAGTGAACACAGCCACAGGCGCAGATGTATTTACAAAGCATGCTGAATGCAAGAAAGGACCAACGGGGTGTGATAGGGAATAGCAGGGGAGGGGAATTTTCCTGGCCTGGGGACGGCCCAGCTCTCTTTCTTTGTACCAGTAGAGAACAATCATCAAGCCATCTTGTTAGGCAGGAAAAAGCAAGAAGGGCGTGTGCCTTATGACAGGATGACTTGTTTCGTTTTGTTTTGTTGAGAGTCTCTGTCACCCAGGCTGGAGTGCAGTGGCGCGATCCTGGCTCACTGTAGCCTCGACCTCCCAGGTTCAAGCGATCCTCCCACCTCAGCCTCCCAAGTAGGTGGAACCACAGGCACGTCCCACCACGCCTGGCAATTTTTTTTTGGTAGAGACAGGGATTTTGCTGTGTTGCCCAGGCTGGTCTCAAACTCCTGAGCTCAAGCCATCCTCCCACCTCAGCCTCCGAAAGCGCTGTAATTACAGGCACTGCGCCAGGCCAGTTTTTTTGTTTTGTTTTGTTTTGTTGAGATGGAGTCTCACTCTGTCACCCAGGCTGGAGTGCAGTAGCGCAGTCTCAGCTCACTACAACCTCTGCCTCACAGACTCAAATGATTCTCCTGCCTCAGCCTCCTGAGTAGCTGGTATTACAGGCACGCACCACCACACCTGGCTAATTTTTGTATTTTTGGTAGAATCGGGGTTTCGCCATGTTGGCCAGGCTGGTCTTGAACTCCTGACCTCCAGTGATCCACCTGCCTCACCCTCCCAAAGTCTCAGGATTACAGGTGTGAGCCATGGCGCCAGGCCATCGGCTGGTTTTTATTTCATCCAGTTCCCTGGTTATCGACAAGGTGATGCTTCCCGGATTTTCATCTCAGCCCCGACCCCTCTCTCAACTCCAGCCCGTACATCCAGTTGTCCTGGCATCGCCCCTGTGGATACCTCGTTCTTAACATATATGCATGGAGTACTTGATTTCCCAAGAACCCCCTCAAAGAGCTGCCTCATTCTCTGTCTGACCTCATCTCCCCTTCATTCTCTTCACCCCACACTGGCCTCCCTGCAATTCCCCAACCCACCAAGCTCTGTCCCACCTCAAGGCCTTTGCACTGACTGTTTCCTCTCCCAGAATGCTCCTCTCCCAGTTCCGCAGCCAGTTCCTTCCCCTTCTTCAGGTCTCTGCTCAAATATCACCTCCTCCGAGAAGCCCTCCCTGACCACCCCAACTAGGCAAGGCTTCCACCTGCTCTTCTCTGCCCTGACAGCCCATTCTTCACCTTCAAGGCACTTAGTGCTGTTTGTCAATTAACTAGTTACTTGTTGACTTGTAACTGATTTCCCTACAAGGCTGCAAGCCCTGTGACAGGAATGGCGTCTGTTCTTTCACAACATTACACCCAAGTGCATAGGGCTTGACCACTGAAGGCATCTCATAAACATCTGTTGAAAGAACAGGTTGTAGAAAGGGGAATGAGAGGCTCTGGCCATTGTTTGCGTTATAAAAATTATACTTTTTACTAGCCTGGGCAGCATAGCGAGACCCCCATCTCTACAAAACATAAAAATTAACTGGGCATGGTGGTGTGTGCCAGTGATCCCAGCCTGAGGTGGGAGAATCACTTGAGCCCAGGAGGTTGAGGTTACAGTGAGCTATGATGGAGCCACTGCACTCCAGCCTAGGTGACAGAGAGAAACCCTGTCTCAAAAAAAAAAAAAAAAAAAAATTACACTTAGGCGGGGTGCAGTGCCTAATACCTGTAATCCCAGCACTTTGGGAGGCCACGGCAGGTGGATCACCTGAGATCAGGAGTTGAGACCAGCCTGGGCAACATGGTGAAACCTCGTCTCTAGTAAAAATACATAATAAATTATCTGGATGTGGTGTCGCATGCCTGTAATCCTAATCCCAGTTACTGGGGAGGCTGAGGCAGGAGAATGGCTTGAACTTAAGAGGCGGAGGTTGTAGTGAGCCGAGATTGCACCACTGCACTCCAGCCTGGGCAACAGAGCAAGACTCCATCTAAAAAAAAAAAAAAAAATTACACTTAAAAGTGTAATACTTAGGCTGGGTGCGGTGGCTTATGCCTGTAATCTCAGCACTTTGGTAGGCTGAGGTGAGCAGATCGCTTGAGGTCAGGAGTTTGAGACCAGCCTGGCCAACATGGTGAAACCCCATCTCTACTAAAAATACAAAAATTAGCTGGGTGTGGTGACAGGTGCCTGTAATCCCAGCTACTTGGGAGGCTGAGATGGAGAATCACTCAAACCCGAGAGGTGGAGGTTGCAGTGAGCCAGGAGTCCCGCCACTGCCTCCCAGTCTGGGAGGCAAGGCAGGAGAAACTCCAACTTCGGGGGTGAAAAGTGTAATACTTAAAAGAAGTAAGTGGAAATGCAAATCAAAAAGGTTCAAGGACATAGAGTACAAAGTCATTGCCCCCAACACACCTTCAGCCACCACCAGATCTCACCCCCAGAGTCTCCTGGAAGAGATCTGACAAATCCTCATTTTGTGTGT